>NW_006399904.1:3700024-3703427 GCF_000299155.1 Elephantulus edwardii | reverse complement strand
AGTTTTCGGTTGCTTGGCTCCATAGTCAAAACTCTCGGCACCAGTAGCCAGGAAATTAAAAGGCATATTGCGATTGGAAAGTCGGCTGTTAGGGACCTCTCCAAAGTACTGAAGAGCAATGGTGTCTCTCTGGAGACTAAGGTGGGTCTGATATAGTCCATGGTCTTTGCAATCACTTGTTATGCGTCAGAGAGTTGGACAATGACTAGGGAGGATAGAAGGAGAGTTGATGCCTTTGAGCTATGGTGGTGGAGAAGAGTATTGAGGGTACCATGTACTGCTAGGAAAACAAACAGATTCATCCTGGAAAGGGTTAAAATGGGCGACTCCTTGAAGTCAAGGATTCTGAGGCTCCATCTAACATTCTTTGGATATGTTGTAAAGAGGGACCAGTCCTTGGAGAGGGACATCATGATTGGTAGGGTGGAGTACCAGCACAGGAGGGGAAGGCCCTCTATGAGGTGGATTGATTCAGTGACTGGGTAATCAGATGAGTATTTCGGAGGCAATAAAATTGGCACAGAACATAGAAGAGTTTAGCGTAGTTGTACACAGGGTCGCTGTGAGTCGCAAGTGACTCGATGGCACATAACAACAACACCATATTAGTTTTATTATACCCGTTAAGTTACCTACAGTTTCTTATACAGCAATGACCACATTTGACACAATATAGTTGACAAAGATTTTTTAGGCAGTAATTTTTGTCAGAACAGGTCTTTCTCCCACAAAGCCACTGAGTTAGCTGCTGAATACATAACCATCTTGCTTTCAGGGCTTCTTACTGACAAGATTGTTGTCATTGTTGCTAGAAGCTATCAAGTGAGCTATGACTCATAGCCACCCTGTGAGCAACAGATCTGAACCTTGCCCTATCATGTGCCGTCCACATTATCTCTAATATAGTCCATTTTCACCGTCACTGTCTTAATTAATTGTGTTCAGGGTCTTCCTTTCTCTTTTTTTTTCTCTTTTAATTTTTATTAATTTTAATAAAAAATTACAGAGATTGGATTTCCATTCATTCATTGTTGCACTTTTCTCCCTGCCCACACCACCCCTCTCCCCCCAGTTCACTTACTCCTTGAAAAGTAAAAGAAAAATTCCTTCATAGTTATACAATCCCTCCCCCCAGGTCCACTAACAAAATTTAACAGAACAGCAAGCAACAAATGCTGGCGAGGTTGTGGAGAAATTGAAACCCTTATTCACTTTTGCTGGAAGTGTAAAATGGTGCAACCACTATGGAAGGCAGTATGGCGCTTTCTCAAAGAGTTACAAATAGAAATACCATTTGACCCAGCAATTCCACTAATAGTAATATGCCCCAAACAAACAATTGCCACCCAAGCAGATATATGGACACCCATGTTTATTGCGACTTTGTTCACAACAGCAAAGAGTTGGAAACAACTCAAGTGCCCGTCAGCAAATGAATGGATAGAGAAGCTCTGGTATATTCACACAGTGGAATACTCCACTGCATTGAAAACCAAGGAATTCATGCAATATTATCCAAAATCGGTGACCCTGGATGACATTATGCTGATTGAAATGTCTCAGCACAAAAGGACAAATATAGCATAGTGCCACTGTTGTAAAACGGGACTGACAGTGGGGTTGGGGGGAAACTGAGAAATATGGGATAAACATTGTATGCTGCTTTGAAACAGATGAGGGAGAAAACTGTTTAAAAGGCATATGTGATTAGATTTTATTGTCATGACAGGGTCTTGATTTCTTATACTGACCTTCCACCTTTCCAAGCATGACGTACTTTATCAAGAACTAACTCCTTCAAATAACATGCCCAAAGTATGTGAAAGGAAGTTTCCTATCCTTGCTTCTAAGGAGCACCCAATTATACTTTCTTCAAGATATATATGTTCTTTTGCAATCCATGGTATGTTTCATACTCTTCTCCAACACAATGACTGAAAGGCATAGATTCTTCCTCTGTTATTCTTATTATCCAACTTTCATGTTGATTTTTGTTTTTATGTGCTGTTGACTTACCTGTGACTCATAGAGACCCTATGTACAACAGCCCTAAACTCTGCTCTATCCTGTGTCAATCTCACTGTCTACACACACCTACCCTGATTACCCCAGTTACTCAATCAATCCACTTCACAGAAGGTCCTCCTCTCCTGTTCTGTCCCTCCACCTTCCCAAACATCACGTCCTTCTCCAAGGACTGGTCCCTCCTTACAACATGTCCAAAGTATGTCAGACGAAGCTTCAGAATCCTTCCCTCCAAGGAAGAGCCTGGTCTCACCCTCTTTAGATGAACCTGTTCATTTTCTTAGCAGTCCATAGGATATTCAATACTCTTCTCTAACACCACAGTTCAAAGGCGTCAGTTCTCCTATCATTCCTAGTCATTGTCAAGCTCTCTAATGAATAGTAAGAGATTGCAAAGACCATGGATTGTATCAGGTGCACCTTAGTCTCCAGAGTAACATCATTACTCTCAAGTACTTTGAAGAGGTCTCTAACAGTGGATTTTCCAATTGCAATATGTATTTTGATTTCTTGGCTTCTTGTGCCAAGAATGTTGACTGTGGAGCCAAGCAAAATAAAGCTTTTAACAGTATCAGTCTCTTCACGATCCATCCTTATGCTGCCAATTGGTCTATTGGTGAGAGCCTTTATTTTCTTGATATTGAGCCTCAATCCATATTGAAGGATGCATTTCTTGACCTTCTGCAGCAAGCACTTCAAGTCCTCCTCAGCTTCAGAAAGAAGGGTCGTTCATAGTCATTGGAAATAATTGAAAAGATAATGACTTCATCAGGTGAGCCTTAGTCTTTAAAACTGACACCGTGACTCCTTACCACATTAGAAAGGTCCTTGACAGCAGTTTTTCCCAATATGATGCATCTTTTGATTTCTTGACTGTGGGTACCGTCAAGAAAGGTGTTATTTTACATCCAACAAAATGAAATCATTGACATCTTCAAACTTTTCTCTATCTATAGTGCTTTTGCCCATTGACTTAGTTACAGTTTTGATCTCTTAACGTTCAAATGCACTCTATATTGAAGGCTATATTCTTTGACTTCTTCAGCAACCACTTCAACAACTCCTTGTTTTCAGTGAGCAAGGTTTCATCAGATGATCCAAGTTATCCCAGTGACTTTTTAAAAAAATTACATATATATAATGTAAGATTATATATATAGTAAAGATTATATATGTAAAGATTATATATGTTGTTGTTGTTATGTGCCATCGAGTCGTTTCCGACTCATAGCGACCCTATGCACAACAGCTCCAAACCCTGCTCTATCCTGCGCCAACCACACCTCCTCTGACACACCCATCCCGATTACCCCAGTCACCGAATCAATCCATCTCATAGAAGGACTTCCCCTCCTGCGCTGTCCCTCCACCCTCCCAA
>NW_006399904.1:3693560-3698464 GCF_000299155.1 Elephantulus edwardii | reverse complement strand
TATATATATATGTATATATACATATGCATACATAATGTAAAGATTTAATTAGAGGTTAAAATCAAGAAAATAAACATTCCACTGGGCCAATTAGCTTGCTAGTTTCCATAATCAACACTCTTAAACAAAAAATCAAAATAAAAATTGCATTTGGAAAGTCTGCTGTTGCAATGATGTCTAAAGAGTGCCTGATCCATGCTATTGTCTTTGCAAATATTAGCTATGATCGGAGAGCTGGACAGTGACCAAAGATGACATAAGAAGAATACATGCCTTTGAGTTGTGGTTCTGGAGAAGAGTATTGAACATACCGTGGACCACAGATATGTCTTTGAGTGGGTGACACTAAACTCCTTCTTGGACACAAGGATTTTGAGGCTTTGTCTCACATAATTTGTTCATGTTGGCAGGTGGGGCCAGTTCTTGGAGAAGGATATAATGCTTGGAAGGGTAAGAAGGACAACATAGTAAAAGAAGATCCTGAGTGAGAAGGATTGATGCAGTAATGGGGATTGTGTTTTGGACAGTGAGATTAGCTCCAGAGAGGACAGAGATCAGGGCTATTGTGCATAGGCTCACTATGAGCTGTAGTCAACTCGACAGCACATGACAATAACAATAGACAATAATAATTATATGAACCATTATGTGCCTATTTGTCTTCATCATCAGAGTCTTTGAGGAAAGAAAAACTCGGCATTGAAAAAAATATTTTTTAAAACACAGAAGTAGTTTTGTAAGAAAGTATGTTATTAATTTTCCAAGTGTTTTCATAAGCCTAAATTTTAGATAGCATTCCTAAAAAGGGATACCAGTGAGTTATTTCATGAAATTCTATTTATGTAGCATTTTTAATAGGTAAGCAAACTCATATTGTCAAAAGAGGCCAGTTTAGGAACACAAGATATATTGACACAGATCAGATCCTTTAGGTGTGAAAGAAATTTAATTTGCAATTAATTACTATGTCATATTTAAAGGTTATTGTAATTACTACAGGCTCAAAGACTTTTAAGCTCTAAGAACTTAGTACATGACTTAGCAGTTTTCTGTTTTATAGGAGCAGGAAATTACAGTGCATGCAGTTCAAATCTGCTAGCTACTTCACAAGAGAAAGCTGAGAAATATCTGAAAAATGACTAGAGGATCAGCTATGAGTTGGTTCTGTTTCAATGGCAACAAGCTGAATTGACTATATTCTCAAGAAAAACAAAAACTAATTTTTATGTCAATACTCGCCCACACAAAAAAGTGTCCTACTAAAATTCTTTAAAGTCAGATTCTTCAAATTATAAAAATACTGTCCTGAAATGTTTATATTCCTAATGTAATAGTGAATTCTGTATGGATTTAGTGCATAAATAAGTAGAAAATAAAAGTTTGACTAGGGACCTCTGTTAATATAGACTTCAGAAGTGTGTGGTTACTTCAAATTTTGAAAATAAGGGACATAAGTATCCGCATGAAATGGCATTTGTGTAATTGAGTATTTTGCTCGGAAACACTCATCCTCAAAATTGTTCATTTTAATTCTGAACTTCATTGATTATAAATTGAATCTTCTATATAATTAAAAAAGATCAGAAAATAGTACTCTAAAAGAGTTTTTAAGACACCCAGTTCATTTTATAGCAGTACTTAGAACATTTGAGTGCCATTCATTACCTAAATTAGTGAACTATCACGGCTACAGTCATAACGACTGCTATAGTAGGAGGAATAGAAAATTCAAAACAATTGATCCATCCAAATATGGACGGCCCAGGGCAAGGTGGTAAAACTGCCACACATACTATGGACATGTTATTAGGAGGGGCCGATCCTTAGAAAAGGACTTGATGCTTTGAAAAATGGAAGGTCAGATCAAGAGAAAAATAACCTCAAGGAGAGGATTGATACAGTGACTGTAACAATAGAGTTCCGTGTGTCAGAGATGATGAGGTTGCCTTAGGATAGAGCAAGCTCCACTATGAGTCCTGGGGAACTCAGTAGCGCTCCATAATACAAACAACAATCACCAATGAAGATTAGCATGGTATAGATCACACACCTCCATAATTAAATTTTGAGTTTAATCTCTTAATTAAAAATATATTTTTTACTTTTCAATTGAAGTCGTATAAGCAGATTCCTAGTGAACGTACATGTATGTATTTAATTTTCAGCATTTGAGGGTTCTTGGCGAACATGAGGCTTCTTTGGTGGGAGCTTGAGTGTGCTTGTTTTGCTTTCTTGGCTGTTTTACTACTTTCAGTTATGTATACTTCATTTTTGGTTTTTGTTTAGGAAATTGTGTCTACTTTAGAAATACCTGTGAAAGTTCTATAAGGAGTTATGTTGCTAACACGGAGGTAGGGAGTGCCTTTCAGGGATTTGAGCTCACCATCTAGAACTCAGTAGGGAAAAGAGACACAATCTCTCCTGAAATTTGGAACCTCTAAAAACCTGCTCGAGGATAAGCTGTAAGTTTATTCTCACTGGATGGCAATGAGTCATGTTTAATGGAAGGAGAGCAAGAAAAAAGTGTGAAGCAAGCAAAGAAGGAAAGGAGAGATGGAGGAAAGAGGAGTATTATGGGTGAAATAGAGTAAGACATTGTAAGAATAGGGAAATCAAAGCCAGCATTAGGACTAGCATTAACTCCTCTTGGTTGAGAATACCACTGTATTTTATAGAGATACGAAAATTAATATTTGCAGTATGTTGTTGTTGTTGTTAAGTGCCATCGAGTCACAGGCAACTCATAGCAACCCTATGAACAAAAGTCCTGGACACCTCCTGTATAACTTTTTTCCTTTCTCAAGGTTCATAGGATTTCTGGAGGCAAGCTAATATGGAAGTGGATGCCACTCCTGCTTCTAAACTTGTTTTAATCGGGGAGCCTGCGGAGCCTTCTCCAGGCCCTAGCGTCAAACCCTATCAGGAGGCTTTGGGAATGGAGTCTCCTTCCACTCCCACTCTGAAAGTCATCCAGCTAAATGGGTGGGAGGGCTGGCGTTTCTTTGCAGTATACAATACAAAAAGCCAAAAACGTAAGCACAGTTTTATACAACAATGTAGCTAACAGATAATAAGTTAAGGCCTCTTGAAGAGAAACCAATTCTTGCTAGATGCAAGAATCAAAGAGTTTCTTGATAAAATGTAAGACAATCCTAACCAATACCTTCTTGTGTGTATGTATATATATAATATATATGGTGGAGGGTAGAGCAGAGAGATAAGCGTGTAAAGACATGTGTGCCAAAAGCAGGGACAATACTGATACTAATGGTTAAATACACAATAAGGGATATATCTTTCACTTTTCTGTAAAATGCTGATCTGTCTGATACTTCTCTAAATCTGAACATTCAGATTAAAACAGACTAGGAAGAAGGATTGACCATCCACTTCTGAAATAGCAGGCCTCCAAAAACCCTATGTACAACAAAACATATGTAAAATAACAGAAAGAGCTACTGAGCTGGGGCTTTCAAGTATGGAAATACAAAGGAAGTGGAACAGTTGTAAGCAGAAACTAGTGATTGAGACATGGAATGTGAAAATCATGAATGTAGAAAAAATAGATATTGCTAAGGAAGAAATGGAATGCATAAATATTGATATACTAGGCATTGGTGAGATGAGATGGACTGGCATGGGGCATTTTGAGTCGGATGATCATATGATATATTACTCAGGAGATGAAAAGGTAAGAAAAAATGGAGTTGCTTTCACAGTTAAGAAAGTCATTTCTAGATCCATCTTGAAGTAAAATATTGTGAGTGACAGGATAATATCCATACGCATACAAAGATGTCCACTGAATACCAGTATCATTCAGATATATGTACCAACAACCAGAGCCAAGGAAGAGGAAATAGAAGATTTTTACCAACTTTCGTGTTCGGAGATCGATTGAACATGCAATCATGACGCATTGATAATAATGGGTGACTTGAAGGCAAAAGTTGGGAACAGTGAAGAACAGTAGTTGGAAAACATGGACTCAGTGACAGAAATGGAGATGGAGAGAGAATGATTGAATTTTGCACAATCAATGATTTATTCATTGCAAATATGTTTTTTAAGAGACATAAACTTAGGTTATATACGTGCATTTCACCTGATGGTATGCATAGGAATCACACTGATTACATCTGCGGGAAGAACCACTGGAGAAGCTCAATATCAGCTGTGAGAACTAGACCAGGAGCTGATTGTGGAACAGACCACCAACTCCTCATATACAAGTTCAAGCTGAAGCTGAGGAAAATTAAACCAAATCCATGGGAACCAAATATGACTTTGAGTCTATCCCACTTGAATTTCAGAACCATCTCAGGAACAGGTTTGAGGCCTTCAACACTAATAGCGAAGACCAGATGATTTGTGGGAGGATATCAAGGTTACCATCCACGAAGAGTGCAAATGGTCATTGCAAAGACAGAAGAGGAAGAGAAGACCAAAATGGATGTAAGAAGAGACTCTGAAAATTGCACTGGAGCATAGAGAAGCCAAAGAAGACAGAAAAATTCAAGATACTAAAGAGTTGAATAGAAGATTTCAAAAGGCAGTATGGGATGACAAATTAAAATATTACAATGAAATGTGCAAGAAGTTGGAGTCAGAAAATCAAAAGGATCAAACTCGCACAGCATTTATTAAGCTCAAGGAACTGAAGGACACATTCAAACCTCGAGTTGTTATAATCAAGGATGCTTTAGGCAGAATATTAAATGATCCAGAAAGTATTAAAAGAAGATGGAAAGAAGATACTCAGTTAGTGTATTGAAAGAAATTGGAAGACACAGAAGAATTTCATGTAACAACATATGAGCAAGAACCTACCTATGGTAATGAAGGAAGAAGTTCATGCTGCTTTGAAGGAAATAGCAAACAATAAGGCCCCAGGAATAGATGGT
>NW_006399904.1:3690479-3692660 GCF_000299155.1 Elephantulus edwardii | reverse complement strand
GCACCAGTAGCCAGGAATTTAAAACACATATTGCCATTGGAAGTTCAGTAGGAAGTAGCAAAAGAAAAATACATCGCCCTGTTTTATCACTAAAAAGAGTCTAAGATGTTAGTCTGGGCAAAGGGCGCCAAAGAGAAAAATGAAGAATTCACAACCCAAATGCTGATGGCCTTACCTGTTGCTGATAAGAAGAGAAAACATCCTCACTTGTCTGACTAAGCTAGCAGGTGGCTCGTAAATCAGAATGGAAAGTCCCTCCCTAAAGACTCTGTTTATAAAAATCCTCCACAGTAAGTTCATGGTGTGACTTCCTCTCAAGGATGAGGAACTCACCCAGGAGCTCCCCTTTCCCCCCTTTAATAAAGCTGCATTAAGCTTTTTCTTTTTCTCTCTGATTTCTTGTTTAAGTACACTAACCTAACACTAGGGACTGCTCCAAAGTACTTAAGAGCAATGGTGTCTCTCTGGAGACTAAGGTGCATCTGATATAGGCCATGATCTTTGCTATCACTTGTTATGCATCAGAGAGTTGGACAATGACTAAGGAGGATAGAAGGAGAATTGATACCTTTGATCTGTGGTGCTGGAGAAGAGTATTGAGGGTACCATGGACTGCTAGGAAAACAAACAGTTTCATCCTAGAAAGGGTTAAACTGGGAGGCTCCCTGGAGGCAAGGATTCTGAGGCTCTGTCTAACATACATGTTGTAAGAAGGGACAGTTCCTTGGAGAAGGACATCATGCTTGGTAGGGTGGAGGGACAGTGCAGGAGGGGAAGGCCCTCGATGAGGCGTATTGATTCAGTGACTGGGGTAATTGGGATGGGTGTATCAGAGACAGTGCAATTGGCACAGGACATAGCAGAGTTTAAGGCCGTTGTACATAGGGTTGCTATGAGTTTCAAGTGACTCGATGGCATGTAACAGCAACAATATTCGATATATATTCCCTATATCAATAATATATTCAATAATATTACTAATATATATATCATATATAAATATATATGAATATATTACATATTTACACAAGAATGTACTAATTAGTATTTTCTTTTTAAATTAATTTAATGCCATCAACATTTGTTTAAAGGAAACAGTACAACACTGAAAAATAATGAAGTAAAGCATGATTCTGGCCCCAGCAATAATTTGTCATTATTGCCTCATATTATTGTTACAGTAAACTGCTTTCCAGACCCAGTTTTTAGCTAACCTTTGTGTTTGTTTGTGTGTTTGTGTGTGTGTGTGTGTGTGTGTGTACGATTGATTCCCTTATTACATGACTCATTCTATATGCTACCATATTGATTTCCACATTTCCAGATTTAGATCCTTTCAGGCCAATGTCTAGCAAAAATCAAATATATTTACAATGACTCCTATAGGATTAAAGGATTACAGGTTAAAGAATTTCATGATTAATTATTTCTGATGAAATCCTTTGACTAAAAAATTTTTTTGTTTAGTTAGTTCAATGTCACACCTCTCATTTATAGACTAAGGATGCTATCACAAACCAAACAAATGACCTTGAAGAATGAGAGGAATCTTGATTACAAAGGAAATTGAGATGAGTTGTTAAGAGACAAAGAATAAGACGGAGAAAGCAATAGAAGCACCTAGCTGAACAATTAATAAAATGGGCTGTGAAAATATAGCAAGAGTTTCATGAAGTCCACAGCAGAGCAAGAGAAGTCATTGGGAACCCAGACAACCACTCACTGTCCAGAAATTTTCTATCTGTATTTTCTTTCCTACTTCCCTTGTCCTAAAGACTAAGTGGTCTTGCATGTCTAATTATCCTCATAATATACTCCAAGATAATTTTCCCCAATACATGTTCCTACTGATAAATACCCAAAAATGACTGAAACAAAACCACATCAGCACAGAACTGCCAGATGTGCAGGCTGGGTTTAGAAGAGGCTGTGATACTAGAGATATTATAATTAATGTTAGATATATCTTGACTGAACCAGAGCACATCAGAGGAAAGTTTATCTGTGTTTCATTGACTGTGCAAAGGCATTTGACTGTGTGGATCACAACAAACTGTGGCTGACGCTGAGAAGAATGGGAATCCCAGAACACATGATTGTGCTAATGCAAAACCTATACTTGGACCAGGAGACAGTTGTCAGAACAGAGCAAGGACACACATAATTCAAAATCAGGAAGGG
>NW_006399904.1:3687674-3689839 GCF_000299155.1 Elephantulus edwardii | reverse complement strand
AGCATCCAGGAAATTAAAAGCTGTATTGCGATGGGGAAGTCTGCTCTTAGAGACCTCTCCAAAGTAATGAAGAACAACGGTTTCACACTGCAGACTAAGGTGTGTCATATACAGGCCATGGTCTTTGCAATCACTTGTTATGCATCAGAGAGTTGGTCAATGACTAGGGAGGATAGAAGGGGAATTGATGCCTTTGAGCTGTGGTGCTGGAGAAGAGTATTAAGGGTACCATGGACTGCTAAGGAAACAAACAGATTCATCTGGGAGAGGGTTAAACCAGGCTGCTCCTTGGAGGCAAGGATTCTGGGGCTTCGTCTGACATACTTTGTACATGTTGATAAGGAGGGACTGGTCTTTGGAGAGGGACATCATGCTTGGGAGGCTGGAGGGACAACGTAGGAGGGGAAGACTCTCTATGAGGTAGATTGATTCAGTGTTTGGGGTAAGCAAAATGGGTGTGTTGGGGGAAGTGCGATTGGCACAGGATAGAGCAAGTTTAGGGCTGTTGTACATAGGGTCACTATGAGTCACCAGCGACTTGACGGCACATAACAACAACAACCACCACCACCATGGATTGCTAAGAGAACAAACAGCAAGGTTAAAACTGGACTGTTCCTAGGAGGCAAGTATTCTGAAGTTTTGTTGGACATACTTTGGGCATGTTACAAGGAGGGACCAATCCATTGAGAAGGACATCATGCTTGTTAGAGTGGAGGAACACCACAAAAGAGGAAGGCCCTTGTTGAAATGGCTTGACTCAATAACTGGAATAATAGGGATAGGTGTGTCAGGGACAATTAGGTTAGCACAGGATAGAGCAAGATTCAGAGCTATTGTACATAGGGTCAGTAGGAGTCTCAAGTGACTCAATAGCACCTAAAAATAACATGTACACCTCCTGTAATTTCCTGCTGACTCTAAAGTTTATAATTTCTGAACTCAATAAATAATTGTGTTTCTGTTGTTAGTTATTGTAATTTTTTCTTGTACTAATTTTGTCTTAATGCTGAGAGCCAGGTCGTTTTATTTGTTTGGAAACATGCTGGACTCCTAGATTACTTCTTTTTGCAAAGACTGAGAGGGTTTTTTAGAATAAGTTATAATACTCATTCTTGAATGTCCTGTATCTAAGTAGTCATGGGGCTTCCAGAGGGTGGAATTAGTAGTGGTCACATAATAGAGATAGTCTTCTACCAATTACAAAATGTTTCTTTTGAAAGTTAAGTTTTATGTAATATACTTTTATAACCATATCTATATATCCAGTTCATCTACCTGGTGAATTATATTCTCCATATTATTCTTTATTTCAAGGTTAAGGATACAGTAAATGGGCTGAAAGTTGCTATTAAAATAAATGTAATGATAGATTATTTGTTGAAAGATACATTTTTGGAACTTTGTAGGCAAAAGAGTTAGCATCTGGCTGTTTTTCATACTTCCCTGTTAAATTTCTGTAATGGCTTCACTATCAACACTCTTGGTACCAGCAGCCAGGAAAGAAAAAAAAACGGCTTGCATTGGGAAAGTCTGCTGTCAGAGACTTCTCCAAAGTACTGCAGAACAACGATGTCAGTCTCAAGACTAAGATGGCCTTGATCTAGGTCATAGTTTTTGCAATTACTTACTATGCATCAGAAAGCTGGACAATGACTAGGGATGATAGAAAGAGAATTGAAGCCTTTGAACTGTGGTGCTTTAGAAGAGTATTCACTATACCCTGGACAGCTAGGAGAAAAAACGGATTTGTCCTAGAGAGGGGGAGATCAGGCTACTCCTTGGAGGCAAAGATTCTGAAGTTTTGTCTGACATACTTTGGGCATGCTGCAAGGCTAGACTAGTCCTTGAAGGACGTCATGGTTGAGAGGTTGAAAAAACAGCACAAGAGAGTAAGACCCTTGATGAGATGGATTGATTCAATGACGGGAGTAATGAGAGTTAATGTGCCAGAGTCAATACAGTTGGCACAGGATAGAGCAGGGTTTAGGGCTGTTGTACATAGGATCACTACAAGTTACAGGCAACTTGATGGCACCTAACAATATATTTGTTCCTTTGAATTCTTTGAGTTCTTTGAAGATTATACATTGAGAAAATGTTGCCACTGAGAGTGCATACATAGGTTGCATTTTTCACTGGAAGATTTTATTTTAAAGCTTAAT
>NW_006399904.1:3679871-3685139 GCF_000299155.1 Elephantulus edwardii | reverse complement strand
AATACTATGCTGCATTAAAAAACAAGGAACTCATGCAATATTATTCAAAATGGTTGACTCTGGAGAACATTATGCTGAGTGAAATATCCCAGTCACAAAAAAAATTTTAAATAATTTTTAAACTTCAACACAATATTAAAATAAAGTGAGGATAATAAAGATTAGGTTAATGTTTCAGTAAACAAAATAACAAGGATCAAAATTTTATCTTTTCCCAAATTATATGTTTTATAGGGAAAATATTACTTAAAAATAATGTTACATGAACATTTCTGTCAGTATTTTCACACAGTCATTATGTTAATTACATATAGTTAACAAAAAACAAACTCTAGAAATAAAGTGCTTCAATGGCACAAATGGCTAAGAATCTGATTTTCAGCCTAAAGGTTAATAGTTTAATATCACCCAGAGGCAGTTTGAAAGCTAAACTTGGCAATATGCTACTGAAAGGTCACAGCCTTAAATATTGCATAGAGCAGTTTTACTCTGAATGCAAGGGATTGCTATGAGTTAGAATCAACTCAATGGCAACCAGGAACTATAACAAATACTAGACTACAGCAAAGTGTGGATCCCAGAAAGTATACCGGAATGTGAGGAATGCAAAATAAATTCAAATTGGACCGATAAAGTGTTGGTTTCCAAATTGAAAGTTCTGTGCATAAATAAATTCTCAGCTAGTGGATTTAAAATATATGCACAACCAGTATCAGAAAGATGGAGTTAGTTTTTATCAAATGAAAATCTAGTTCCAGATATTTAAATATCATGTTCTGAAATAAATGCCAATTTTTACAATTTTTAGATAATGGAACATGGACAAAATTGTTCAAGGAATATAAAACTATTATAAAGAAATGAGGACTCACATTTAATTTTCTATACTTTTTGCACCTAAATTCCAAATGAATTTGTTTTTGAGGTCATAAAGATTAGGGAAAATATCATAATAAAGTATGCCATTTTCATTGACAGAATTGATTTGTAACTTCGTTACCTCCGTAAAAGAACTTTAATTGAATATTTGCTTTACTCCAAGTGTTAGTCTAAGTACATAACATGATAGTTAATTTATCAGTTAATTCTTATGAGCATCCTGCAGGGAAGTTTTATATAACCCTTTTGCAGATGTTGACATTGAAGTACAATGAAATGAAAAAATTTGCTGAGCAAGGAACCAGCCAGTCTGACCTCAAGCCAGTGCTTCCAACTGTTACCTACCTTGTTTTCTAATGTCAACACACATCAATAAACTACTATATCCATCCTGCTGTTGTATTCTTTCCTTTCTGCTCTCGAAACTTCTATCTCCAAATATATGGTAGGCCTGGAGTCAGAAAAGTGGAAATGATTGCTATATCACAATTTAGAAAAATATTTCTGAGCTAGCTAGCTCTATGCTTAATTAAATGCATTTTCCATTTTGAATTTGAGAAAACTAAGCCCCATTATCTGTGTCATTGTAGCTGTTCAGTGTCATCAAGTCTAGCAACTCTGTGAATAAAAGATCTGAACCTTGCCCTATCTTCTGCCATCCTCATCATCTCTAATACTTAAACTCATTGATACATAACCATATCAATCCATCTCATTGAGGGTATACTTTTTCTCCTTCATTAACCTTTCCAAATATGATGTATTTTCCCAAGCATGATTTCTAAGAACTTGCTTCTTCTAACAACATGCAAAAAAATTGGGACAAAATTTCACCATCCTTTACTGTAAGGAAAATCCTGGTTGTAATTTCTTATTTGTTTGTTCTTTTGGTGGTCCATGAAGTATTCAGTATTCTCCTCCAGAACCGCAAGTCAAAGGTGTTTATTATTATATTATTTAATTACTGATTTTTATTCATCATCCACATTTCAGATGCATGGCAAGTAATTAAAAAGCATGACTTGGAACAGATGTAACCTAGTCTTAAACTAATGTCATTGCTCTTCAACAACTTGGAGAGGTTCTTGACAGCAGATTTTCCCAATGCAACACATTTTTTGAGTTATTAACAGCTGGTGCAAAGGAAGAGTCTTGCATCCAAGTAATATGAAATCAATGAAAATTTCAAACTTTTCTCCATCTGTTATGTATTTTTCCAGTGGTGAGGTTTATTGTTCTCTTGATGTTAAGATCTAATCCATATTGCAGACCATGTAATCTTTTCTCTTCTACAACATGTGTTTCTATTGTTCTTTACTTTTGTCAAGCAAGCTTGTATAATGCACACACTGTAGCTTGTTGTTTATGTTTTCTCCTATCCTAATGCCACATTTTTCTTCAAATACTCTAGTTTCTCAAATGATTTGCTCTGCATACATATTGAATAGGTATGAGAAAAGATAATAGCCCTGATCTACAGTGTCCTTTATGATAAAACATGCAGTGTTCTCTTGCTCTGTTTTGACAACTTCATGGTCAAGGTATTGGTTTCACATGGCACAATTAGGTGTTCGGAGATTCCCAATCTCCCAAGTATTAGTCATAATTTGTTATGATCCATGCAAATACCTATTGGTGAGAATCTGTTTAGCTATTTAGAGGGATTAGAATGCCGCTTCTCTTCCTTTATTCCACAATGAAGATTGATAGATGGCAGAAAAGAATTACCTAGCCAGTTCTAATTATTACTAGTCAAATGCTCTCATAAAGTCTCACCTAATTCCATGCTATTGACTTCCCTTGAGTAGATTATCACTCTACGATATGTAACAACAGTAATTAGAAATCACCAAAGCAATTCAGCAAATGCTTTTTTCAGAAAATGTGACTATATTACTAAACAAGATGTCAACCTATCATGAAGTTTTCAGTATTTTCATACCTCTTGTTTTAATAATATTAGGGGGGGGAATAGGATAATGTCACAAGTAGTGAACATGCGGTCTCTATTATATAAAAAAATTGACATCTTAAAAACAGTTACGACAAAATACCATTTAAGTGGAGTTCTAGCTAAACGCTTCTTTTGTTATTGCTTACTATTTCATTTAACAAGTTACTATTTTCTTCTTTTTATCTCATGTAAGTTGAATATTAAAAACTTCAGGATTTCAGTATAAAATGAAACATCTAGGCATGCTTCCAGGTCGGCATCAGAGAAAAAATACTTTTTTTTTTTTAAATGAAGCACAATATGCCATTTAAAAAAATATCTTCTCATATTTTGACAAGAATAAAAGAATAATTTTGAAAGATGTATTATTTACTGGGTTCAAATCAGAGAGACACCCAAGTATAATAACATGATAATAGCATTGAGGTCTCAGACGCCCTTAATTGCTCTATTTTAAATAGATTCCAAATATAAGTGTCTTGTTTAAAAGCAACAGTGAAGAAAAACAAACCAAGCAAAAAATCCCTAAGAAGACTTCAAGCCTACCAACTACCAATTTTTATCATATTACCAATAAAATAAAATGAATTATCTGTGATGTTAAAGATAAAAATTAGCAGGGAACATAATGAATGTTCAACAGCAGGTCAGGAGTGAACCTTTATTAATTTGTCTAACCCATGTTTCTTCTGCAGTTATCTTTCTAGTCTAGAATATTGTAATGAATTTTGTATGTTTTATTTTACATGACGTATTTCTCAAAATGTTTACTTTCTAGAACAAATATAGAAGAGAGATAAAAATAAATTAGTGGAATTTTTATCTAATGAACCCCAAGTTTGTTCTTAAAAGCAAAAGTGGAAGAGCAAATGTGTTTTCTAGGTTTAAAAAGAATTGTTGAATGAATAAATGAGTGAAAACTCAATCTTCTTTAAACTTCATTAACATTACAATTTTTAAAAAAATTTAAAAAAGAATCAAAAGACATGTTTTATTGGGGAAGTTTGCTTCAAGGATCTCTCCAAAGTTCTAAAAAGCTAAGGTACGATGCTAAAGACCTCAGAATTCCCTACCCACTTTATGGTCTTTTCAACTTCTTCCTATGTATCTGAAAATTAGATAATGAATAAGAAAGACAAAAGACTAATTGAGAGCTTTCAATTGTGGTGTTGGCAAAGAGTACTGACTACTTCATGGACTGCCAAAAGAACCACCAAACATTTCTTGAAGGTGGTGCAGCAGGAGTGTTACTTAGAGACGAAAATACCTAGGAGGATAACTGAGCAAGATGTTTCTAAATGTTCTAAAGGGAAAATGCAAGGGGAGAAGGGGCCAGAAAAACAGATGAAAGGGAAATAACTAGGATAGCACAGGTTAGTGGGCGGATGGGGGCTGTGAGGATAGATTCGGTGGATCAATAGTAATTAATTATATAAAATACAATGTGTATGAATCATTTCATAAAGCACAGTGTACATGCATTAAACACAATGTGTCTGAATCATTGTATGCAAACCAATAAAGCTATGAGGACAAAAATGACTATTGGATTTATTTTTTTTTAAATTTAGGTTGTTTATTTTTCATTTCAATGAACATCTACAGAGATTTTGGGATTCCATTCATTCATTGTTGCACCCTTCTCCCCGCACAAACCCCTCCCCCCTCCCCCCCATTTGCTCCTCTCCTTGAAAAGCAAAAGAAAAACTCCCTCATTGGTACACAATCCCCCCCCGCACCTCCCCAAACCCCACCCCCTAGCCCCAAATATAATCCACTCTACAACCCTCATTGCATACTCCTACGATAAAAATAATGCCCTAAAATATAATACTTTTAGACTATTCTCTCCCCCATAGACTTCAATGCCGTAGACATATTTCATCCAGTTGGATTTATTTTTAGAAGAAAATAGATTATGCGTGCTTCTTATAGATCAAATAGCTCTTTACATGGTAGTCATTCAATCTATATTTTTATAACTGTATCTATTAAATTGCTGGCAGTTATTTTTCACAGGCATTTAGTATAACTGCTGGATAAGTCACATTAAACTGTCTTAATTTAATATGGTTTTGCATGTTGTTGAATAATTTCATTTAGGCAAATATTTACGAAGAGCCTAGTTTTTCTGTGAGGTGATTGTATGGGTTTGTATGTAGGCCTTACTGTTTCTTAAGAGTATGGAAAATGTGCTTACTTATTTCCATGGAATAGTTGCCTTATTTGTAAAATCAGAGTACTTGTTGTTGCTGTTCCTTATGGCCATGTCTGAACCAACACTTAGTTGACCCTCTAGTGGGTTTTCACAGGGAGTAAACTGTACAGGAAAAGATTGCCAATTTTCCTCCCTGGAACAACTGATGGATTCCAACTGTGTGCCTTTGGAGTGGCAGCACAAACTATACTGTTTTTGAAAATATGGCATTTTAGCC
>NW_006399904.1:3652766-3677351 GCF_000299155.1 Elephantulus edwardii | reverse complement strand
TTGTTGGTGCATATATTTGAATGATAGTGTTATTCACTGGACTTCCTTGTATGTGTATAGATATTATCCTGTCACTGACAATATTGTACTTCAAGATAGATCTAGCAATGACTTTTTTAACTATGAAAGCAACTTCATTTTTCCTCACTCTTTCACAGTTAAAATATATATATATATAACTCATAGCAATTTTTCATTAAAAGGTGGTTCTCTGTTCATTAGTCCTTTATTTGTAAATTTTCCTTTTAATTATCCTTGAGAAGCTAGCTACAATTTCCACACAAAGTAGGGCATCCATAAATTATTCAACACTTTGGAAAACAAAACCCTCTGTTATTATGAAGAATAATACATTTCCTGTATTTCTCTTTGTCTATTGATCCAGAAGTATAAAATAATGTTGTCCAAACTATGGTGATATTTAACACAGGACACTGGTAGCATGGTGTATAGCCCATCAATTAATAACCCAACTCATCAGTTCAAATCTTCTCAAGAGAAAAATGAGTAGTCAACTTCCATAAAGCCTCAGAATCCTTCTGGACAGGTGCTATCAGCCAGAATAAATTTGTTAGTAGTGAAAATAAGAAATACGCAGGACAGGAAATCAAAGTTACTAAGCAGCTGTTGGTTCTCTCTATTCTGGAGTTGAATTAACCCTCCAACTCCTGCCCTTTTTACTATCGTGACCATTAGACCAAGAAAATGTTTTTCATCATATTTTGCTTCACAGAAACCGACCAAAGTATGTCTAGTTTCGTAATTTGCTTTCACTAGTGTTTAACTCTTCCTGACTCATTCAGGTTAATGACTTTAAGAATGTAGAGAGGTTGAAACCAACTTTCTCCTTGGAAGCAAGGATTTTGATACACTTTGGGAACGTGGCCATAAGGGACCAGTCTTTAGGGAAAGATATAGTTCATGGAAAGATGTCATGCACAAGAGGAAGAAGTGGATATAATGGATTGACATGGTAATTGGAGTAATGGGATTAGGTGTGTCATTGTCAATGAGACTAACTCAGGACAGGCAGGGTTCAGAACTATTGTACGAAGAGTAGGGTCATTATGAGTTGCAGGAGACTTGATTGCACATAACAACAACAATCTAGAGCAAACAGCTGCGTAGGTCCAGGCTATAATAATTGTCTCACTCAATAATCGTTATGGAAACAAATTCTTATCTTCCTGCATGGTTTGAAAGTTCTCTGAAGGAGCAGAGAAAAGCCACAGATGATCTCTCAAAGTATTTCTAGCTTTGTAGTTATATAAATATCACACCTAATAATTCTGTGTCAATATTGATTTCAGAATTTCCAATTTCCCTTATAACTTAAGAATATTTCAGTATTGAATATTTTACTACTCATAGTTTAATTTAGTCATCTTTCCAAACATAAATCTCCAATGCTTTCAGAATGAAATCTACCCAAGCACTGGAGAAGGACTTTAATAATTTTAGTTTAAATTTATTATATCTTTTTAGTCTCCATGCCAGCCCAAAGCATTTTACCAAAATTGTTTTTTCACGTTACCTATAGAGAACATATGATTAAGATCATTTTAAGTGTGTCTTCATTTAAACCTAATATTAATATACAAATACATCTATTCGAAGTCCCTTTGAATGCACAGAAATCTGTGACGCTTTTGTTTAAATAGAGGTCTAACACTTATTGAACACCAGTGATGAAAAAGGAGGCACAAAGAAAAAGTAAACGCCTACAAAGGGAAAAAAATGCCCCCTGAAAAAGACAAGAGGTTAAAAGGTCAAGGGGAATAACCTCCTGTAATCAAGTAAATGTATTTGGCCTGTGTCACAGCAGTTAGCAGTTAAAATATCGAGACAGGTGTTATTTTAGACTCTATTCACAGCTTCAAAATATGAAAAAAAATGTCTGGCCTATTGAAACTCTTTCTTCCCTTTGTAATTGGTTCTGTTATAACGTAATACAGTCCATTAAATGACCCTGTAGGGAAAACGGTCTTAGATAAAATGCTGCATGCTTTAATACTTGAATTGGGATCTAAATATTAGATTTTAAAAGTTAAAGGGAGATAAAACATGTTTACCTGGACTTAACTTCTCTACAATAGGCCACAATGTTTAAGTAAGTTAAAAAATTATCTTTTGTAAGAATAATCATGCCTTCATGTATACAAACTAAAATCATGCAGTGATTTATTTTGTGTGCATTTGACCATTTTCTAGTAGATAGGGACATTTAGAAAATCAACTTCCATGACACTTTCTCAGAACTAATCTAATAATTTTCCAATTGTACCATATATTTTTTTGACTGCAACTCTATTAATCAGACTGATTGAGTGCCTGTCAATGTCTTCAAATCCATAAGCACTTTGAAGATTATGTTTCATTTGGACAAGTTTAGTAGGTCAAGTTCAGTGTGTAAGACTATGTTACAGAAACTTGAGTGCTGAGACAATCATTTTAAGATGTGGTTTCTGTGATACAAGTATGTCTTTCCTAGACTGGTGGCTAATCTGAAAGATAGCCTTTATTTGGCAAGTACAATAATATCTCCAAAATTGGTTTTAGGGACATTTGGGGGCTTGCATTCAGTTCACACTAATGTTTGGAGGCTTGATATTTGACACTTTTTGACTGGAGTAATTGAATGTATTTTGATTTGACAGTATTAGAATCTGATGTCAGAACCAAGTTAAGGGTGAAAAAAGAATATGAAATTGCAAGTCTACAAAGTCAAATTGACAGCTAGCTTTTACTTAAGTTCAACCAAGGATATAAGTGCAATTTGCACAAAAAGCTTTGTTATTTTCTAATTTGCATCCATTTCAACCTCTCGTTTTGCCTATGGCAGCTCTATGTATTCTAATTCTAGGCCAAAATTTGCTTTTCACTTCTTTCAACTTGAGAAATGTGAAGTGAGTGCATCCCTTTGTAATCTATGACTCCAGATCTTTGTACTTTCAATTATGATACTTTGTATTGTCTTCTCAAGCTGTCCTTTGAAATCTTTTATTCCTCTCTTTTACTTTGGTATCTCTTCTGTCTTCCCTTCACCGTAGTCTAATATTGTTTTCATAGTTTCTTCTAACATACATTTTGTTGGGTTGTTTTCATCTTTTCTCTTTGTAGTGACCTTTTGCTCTCTTCAAAGATAACCCTTGATTTCCTTCCACAGTTTCTCTTGTCTTTGATCATTACTGATCAAGGATTCAAACTTGTTCTTAAGATGATTTTTTTAAATTCAGGTTGGGCACATTCAGTGCCATTTTTTGGTTCTTAAAGAGCTTTTAATTGTTCTATTTCAATTTGAACTTGCACATATATAATTGATGGTCTCTTCCACAATCAGCTCCCGGGCTGGTTCTGATTGCTGCAACTGAGCTTCGCCAAAGATTCTTGACACAGATAAAGTCAGTCTGATGCCTGTGCTCTGTCAGGTGGGATTCATGGGTAAATTTGGCTTTTGTGTTTCTTATAAAAGATATTTTCTATGAATTGAATGTACAAAATTCAGTCATTTGCTTTCCAGACTCATTTCTATCACTAAATCCCTTCTCTCTGATTACCTTGTATCTTTATTATTTCTAACTTTTGTATGCCACTCACCAGTAATAATTAATGCATTGTGACTGCATATTTGGTCACTTTCTCACTGTTTCTCAAAAATTGGTTGCTGTTGTCTTTATATGCCGTTGAGTTGCTTGCAACTCATAATGACTCTATGTACAACAACTCTGAATCTTACTCTATCTCAAACCAACCTTGGTGTCTCTGATGCACCTATCTCCATTACCCTAGCCCTAAATCAACCCATCTAATCAAAGATCTTCCTCTCTTGTGCTGTCCCTCCACCTTTCCAAGCATGATGTCCCTCTTCAAGGACTGGTCACCCTGAAAACATGCCCAAAATACGTGAAGGCAGAACTTCAGAATCTTTGCCTATAAAGAACAGCATGGCTTCACCCTCTTCAGGTTGGACCTGTTAGTTCTTTTAGCAATACTCTTCTCCAGCACCACAACTCAAAGGCATCAATTCATCTTCTGTCATCCTTAGTCATTGAAGAGCTCTCTGATGCATAGCCAGTATTTGCAAAGATCATGGCCTGAATCAGGTGCACATTAGTCTCTAGACTAACAACATTGCTTTTCAGTACACTGGAGAGGTATCTCACAGCAGACTTTCCCAATGCAATTTGTCTTTTAAATTCCTGGCTATTGGTACCAAGAGTATTGATTGTGGAGCCAAGCAAGCTGAAGCTGTTAACAATCTCAATCTCTTCTCCATTTGTCATGATGCTGCCAATTAGCCCAATGGTGAGAATTTTTGTTTTCTTGATGTTGAGTTTCAATTAATATTGAAGGCTGAAGTCTTTGACCTTCTCTACAGCAAATGCTTCAGGTCCTCCTCATTTTCAGCAAGCAAGGTCGTTTCATCTGCATCACACAGGTTGTTGATGAATCTTCTTCCTCCAATCCTGATGCCACTTTCCTGCTGATTGAGCCCAGCCTCTGGATGATCTTTTCCATACATAGATTGAAATGCTATAGAAATAGGAGTCCTCCATTTCCTGCTTTTTGGCTTTAGTTGTTGGTGCTTATATTTGAATAATAGTCATGTTAAGTGGTCTTCCTTTTGTGCACTTGGATAGTATCCCATCACTCACAACATAGGATAGACCTTGAAATTTTTTTAATTTATAAATTGATTCTGTATTTATAATTAGAATTAATGAAATAAGCTAACACAATATGGCTTTCAAAGTGGCTTAAGTCAAAATCTGCACTTATCTTTGGTAAAATAGTTCTAGAAGAATTTTATATAATTTTTTGTTATTAATACCTTAAATATAGCTTAATTTTCTTCTCCCAAATTAAATATATAATAAAATGTAATAGTGTTAATATTGTTTTTGTTGTTATGTGCCATCAAGTTGCTTGCATTTCATACTGACACTGTGTACAACAGCTTTGAACCCTGCTCTACCAACCTTATTGTCTCTGACACACCTACCCCTAATACACCAGGCACTGAGTCAATACATCTCATAAAGGGTCTTCCTCTCTTGTGTTGTCCCTCTACCATCCAAACATAATTTTCCTCTCTAAGGACTAGTCCCTCCTTGCAACATGCCCAAAGTATGTCAGATGGAGCTTCAGAATTCTTGCCTCCAAGGAGCAGACTGGTGTTACCCTCTCCGGGACAAACTTGTTTGTTCTTTTAGTTGTCCACGATATATTCAATACTCTTCTCCAGCACCACAGCTCCAAGGCTTCATTTCTACATTTATCATCCCTAGTAATTTTCCAGCTTTTTGATTGCATTGCACTTAATAGTGAAGACCATGGCTTGGATAAGGCACACCTTCGTCTCCAGATTGACATCATTGCTCTTCAGTATCCTGAATATTTCCCCTACAGCAGATTTTCCCAATGGAATTAATCTTTTGATTTCTTGACTACTGCTATCAAGGGTATTGATTGTGCAGCCAAGCAAACTAAAGCTATTAATAATCTCAATCATAGCATTAATATATGTGTTTAAGGAATAACCCTAAGTGTATTCTAAATTTTAACTGACGAACTTTCGTAGTATGCATAATCAGGAATCTTGATAACTAATATTAACTAGAAAATTATAGTCAAAATATACTTTCTTTTTTATTTCAAAATAGAGTAAGATAAAATGTTCATCTGCAGAAGTATGACTCAGTAGAGCTACCTTGTGCAAAAATATACAGTAAAAAATAGCTTGTACAAGCAGGGTTTATTCTCAATATCTATGAAGAAAGTGAGATGTAGGTGTTTCTAAGCTCAGTAGTTAAAATCTAAAATGTCTTAGAATATATTTAGCCATTGACTATATATAGAGAAAAATCTACAATTCTGATCTTCAAGAGAAATTATTTAAGCCAAAATTTTCACATTTTCATATATAATGAAGATATCTTTTTGAAGAGTATGGCTTAATTTGTACTTTTGTAACAGGGGATGATTGGTGTGTGTTGAGCTAGACGTGTCCTAAAAAATGCAAAATAAACAGAGGTCGGAGTGGGAACTCTGGATTCATGAGTCAAAGAGTTTGTTATTTCTGGTTTGTTTGCTTGTTTTAAATAGCTCTGTTTAAGTCTTGGTTTCTGTCTGTAAACTGATCGCCTGTTTACCAAGTTATTCAACATTTCTGAGCTTCAGAATGCTATTTTAGTGATGGGATTCATCATTTAAAAACCATACTTTATTAGTCTATGTGAAAAGCATGTGTATCTTTTAGAACATAATGACTGTGTTGAGCAATGGTTATGTAACCTGGTAAGGTGGTTACATGCATTTTATTGACAACCACAAACCATAAAAAGTAATGCCATTTTATAGTTGAACAAATTAAGGGCATATGACCAAATATTTTTATAGACTAAAAATTAATAAAAGAAAAAAGGCTTATGTTTGAATGTGATTACTTTGATCCCTTCAAATATATATATTCCAAAGAAAGGTGACCCAACTGAGTGTGGAAACTACAGAACAATGTCATTGATTTCACATGCAAGCAAGATTCTGCTGAAGATCATCCAAAAACGATTAGAACAGCACATCAGCAGAGAACTGCCGGAAGTCCAGGCTGGGTTTAGAAGGGGTCGTGGTACTAGGGATATTGTTGGTGATGTTAGATGGATCTTGGCTGAAAGCAGAGAATACCAGAAGAATGTCTATCTGTGTTTCATTGATTATGCAAAGGCATTTGACTGTGTGGATCATAACAAACTGTGGCTGACTCTGAGAAGAATAGGAATCCCAGAACATTTAATTGTGCTAATACGAAACCTATACTTGGACCAAGAGGCAGTAGTCAGAACAGAGCAGGGTAACACTGCATGGTTCAAAATTGAGAAGCGTGTACGCCAGGGATGAGTCCTGTCTCCATAAATTTTCAACATGTATGCAGAGCAGATTATTCGAGAGGCTGGGCTCTATGAGGAGAATTGTGGCATCAGGATTGGTGGAAGGTCTATTAACAATCTCTGTTATGCAGATGACACAACCCTGCTTGCTGAAACTGAGGAGGGCCTCATGCACTTGCTGCAAAGGGTCAAGGACTGCAGCCTTCAGTATGGACTGAGGCTCAATGTCAAGAAGACAAAGATTCTCACCACTGGACCAATTGGCAGCGTCAGGATGGATGACGAAGAGATTGAGATTGTTCACAGCTTCAGTTTGCTCGGCTCCACAGTCAACACTCTTGGCACCAGCAGTCAGGAAATCAAAAAGCGTATCGCGATGGGAAAGTCTGCTGTTAGGGACCTCTCTAAAGTACTCAGGAGCAACAGTGTCTCTCTGGAGACTAAGGTGTGCCTGATACAGGCCATGGTATTTGCAATTGCTTGTTATGCATCAGAGAGTTGGACAATGACTAGGGAGGACAGAAGGAGAGTGGATGCTTTTGAGCTATGGTGCTGGAGAAGGGTACTGAATGTACCCTGGACTGCCAGGAAAACAAACGGATTTGTCTTGGAGAGGATTAAACCAAGCTACTCCTTGGAGGCAAGGATTCTGGGGCTTCGTCTGACATACTTTGGACATTTTTCCAGGAGGGACGGGTCCTTGGAGAGGGACATCATGCTTGGGAGGGATGAGGGACAACGCAGGAGGGGAAGACCCTCTATGAGATGGATTGATTCGGTGACTGGGGTAATAAGAATGGGTGTGTCAGAGGTGGTCCGGTTGGCGCATGATAGAGCAGGGTTTAGGGCTGTTGTGCATAGGGTCGCTATGAGTCGGAAACGACTCGACGGCACACAACAACAATATATATATATATATTCTGTATTTTTTTAGAAAATAGAGCCCTAGATGGTGGCACAGATGGTTAAATTTGGACAGTTAACCCTTAGGTCAGCAGTTCCTACCTACCAGCTGCTCCTCAGGAGACAGACAAGGTAGTCTCTTTCCACTTAGACTGACCGCCGTGAAAACCTGATGGAAGGTCCCATGAGTTGAAACTAACTTAGCAGCTATGGATTTGGAGTTATTATCCTGCAGACCTTATTATTTTTTTATTCTCATCTCTATGCAATTTGTTTCTAAACTGCTGCTCTTTGAAAAAGGTTGTGTCTCTGCTCAACATGACATAAGGTTATAGGAAATAAGTAATAAACTCGGTGGGATGGAGAAAAAAATAGTTTTATATATTAAAAAAAACAGGTCTAGAAAAAGACCAATTGTAAAATTAGATGCCAACCTAAACTAACTCAAGAATTTATTCTTATTTGTTGTTTATTTTAAATACGACCTTAGACACTTCTAGCAGATTCTTTTCCTTCCTGGCCTGGACATGGCGTCTCATCACATGCCACTTTTTGTTCTCCTTTTATTGCAGAGGCATATTTCCTGGGAAGGACAAAATGCACAGTCTTTGCTGTGGGATTCCAGATAGTCGTGGCAGCCATCGTTGGGAACTTGTACTTCTTAAAAGAAGCGCTGAGCACAGCCAGGGGAAATGAAAGTGAGCAACAGGAAAACTCATCTATAGGATGCAGTAGTTACTCTTTGGGGAGGAAAATACTAATCCTTTGTCTGTTCCCATTGAGGTTTGCAGCCTCAGAACCCAATAGGGAATCTGCAGAAATAAGAATTGACCCTCTGCAGAGTTTATTAATCCTTTAAATAAGAGCCAATGATAGGAACAGCTAAATCTTAAGTCTTATAGTAACCAGTTAAAAATTAAAAAGTGAAAATAGCTTTTACCTGTAACTAATAATAATAATAATAATAATTTAAAAAGACAATTATTTTTCCTTTGCCAGGTAAAGGAACTATAAAACAACAAAATTTAGCAGAAGGATGGTTGACAGATGGATGATGTTTAAATACACTCGGTTTAAGTCAAAAGTAGTTATCGATCCTGTAGTGAGGTCATAATCTCAATTATATTGACAGATGAGAATAGGGACTGAGACTTAGAGAAAGTATACCAATGTGGTCTAGGGTACTCATAGAAATGAATTTTTGTGTTTTTATTTTACCCAAACCATACCAGGTGAAGGTGTCAGTGATTGTAATTATCCAATCTGTTGCATTTTGAGCTATAAAAAATGGTCTGGTAGCGTATCTGACCCTTCACATAAAAGAAGGAGAATTACTAGCAATAACTACCTATGGCTGATTCTCAGAGAGGTCCAATTTGTGTTCACCCTTCAACTCTTTATTATTGTTTTTCACACCAATCTTGGCACAAGATGTTTCTTCTAAAAGCATTCTCTGCTTCTCTGCTGGCTGAGTTCAATTATTCATCACGATGACCACATGCTTGTAGCGGTCAACCTTCATATTTATGAGGTTTGCCAGGAGGTAACATGTACAATGCAGGATCAGGAAGAACTCAGCGTCGGGTTCTGTGATCAAGAGAGCTTTTTAATTTTTTTAAATTTAAATCTGGTTTCCTTGAATGAAAATTTAGAAATCTCATTGGCTTTCATTCATAGGCCATGATTACTGTGATTGATGTAATGAACTTATTACAGTGTCTAAGAAAATCATTATTGTATAATACTGTTCTCTTCATGCACTTTTTGTTTATTAATTTCCTCCTCTTTTTTCTTTATGCACAACTCCATTTAATCTGTAGTGTATGTCCTGTTCCACATTGCTAATTAGCTAATTAACAGGCAGGTCTCTTGGCCCTAGGTTCCTCTGCTGGCCTGCCCTCTGCCCTGCTCTGGCAAGTGTGAAAAAATGCTCTTTTAGCTCTGCTGCTAAGTGCCCAGAAACACTGCACTCTACCATGCAGTAAACTTCAGCCTCAAGGTGTTCAAATCTAGCTTCTTAGATTGGTATGTTTAGCTCACCAAGTGCCTGGAGGCACACCAGTCCATCAGCAAGGCCCTGGTCTGAAAACATTCAGGACATTTTCTTTGTGCAACAAGACCACCTCACCATTTCCTCTAGTTTCCTGGTTCTACTGCCTATATTGCTACCATTTCACTGCCACTGCTTCTTAATTTTCTTCCTACCATTTCCTGTGTTAAATTTCTCTGCATCTTGAGTTTAGAAGGCTTATTAAGGCAGAGACTCTTGATTCAAAGGATGCATTCTACTCTTCTCTCCGTTCTACTCTCTTCCTGCTAATAGTAAAGCCCTCTCTTACTGACTCTAGGATGGTTTATTTTAAATACAGTAGACATATTGCACTGGGCAAGTTGGCTGTCAGGGACCTCTCCAAAATGCTGAAAAGCAATGATGTCAGTTTGAAGACTAAGGTGCACCTGATTCAGGTCATGATCTTCTCAATTACCTGCTGCATATAAAAAAGCTGTACAGTGAATAAGGATGACAGAAGAGTTGATCTCTTTGATTGATGGTGCTGGAGAAGATTACTTAATATTCTATGGAGTTCCATTAACCACAGACAGATATGTTGTGGGGATAGTGCAGCCAGAATACTTATTGGAGGCCAAAATGGTGAAGTTTCATCTTTCATACTTCGAATATATAGCTAAGCAAGACTTTCCCTCGGAAAAGGACTTCATGCATGGGAAGATGGAAGATCAATGAAGGAAGGGAAAACACCCAATGAAATAGTTAGATACTGTGACTTCAGAATGGGCTCTGGTATGTCAGACATAATGATGATAGTACAAGATAGAGTAAGGTGCAGGTTGGCTGTCCGCAGAGTGACTATGAATCAGTCTCAATTGCAGGAGAGAAAGACTCTCAATGAGATGGACTGATTCCATCACTGGGGTGATGCAGATAGGTGAGTCAGAGACATTAAGATTGGCAAGGATAGAGCAGGGTTTAGGGCTGTTGTACATAAGGTCTCTATGTGCCACAGGCGACTCAACAGCACATAACAACAACAAAAACAACTCCTGCTTGCTATGAAAGCCTGCAAATTCTGGAGGCAGGAAGCTAATTTGTTCTGTGCTTTTTTGCACTAAGCAGGATCTCTGTTTTGCTTTCTCATCTACAAACCTTGCATGAAGTTTCTTCACTGTAATCAAATTGAGTTAAGTATTGTATGTGTAGAAATGAAAATAACTAAGTTAATAAGCCTCATTAAATATATTATCTAGTGAGTTAAATAATATTCTTCTAGTTAAATATGTTTTTTCTTGTTGTTCAGTGCTGTCAAGCCATAGATGACTCATAGTGACCCTATGAACGAAAGACCTAAACACTTGTATAACTTTCACGATTTCTCCAAATGCATAGGGTTTCTGGAGGCAAGTTATTGTGGAAGTGGATGCCACTCCTGCTTCCAAGCTTGTTTTCATTGGGGAGCTCCATCAAACACTGTCCACCATGGGTAACCATTATCACATTTGACACATCAGGGTCACAATATTTAGCATCATAGCAGCCACAAGTTACCTCTGTACAGAAAGTGGTATGCCACTTAGAAGAATGTTTGACCAGACAATTAAATGAGCCTGAAGACTGCAGACTAAAATCACCCACCTTTGGCTTGATAGCATCACTTTCTGTCCACTGGACCAACTGAGCTCTCTCGTTGTTGTTATTTTTGTTAAGTGCTGCCAAGTTGTAGACAACTCATAGTGACCCTATAAACAAAAGACCTGGATACTTGTATAACTTTCATCATGTCTCTAAATTCATAGAGTTTCTGGAGGCGAGCTATTTCAGAAGTGGATGCCACTCTTGCTTCCAAGCTTGTTTTAATCGGGAAGTTCGACCAAACACTGTTCCACCATGAGTAACCATTCATTATCACGTTTGATATGCATCACAGCAACCACAAGTTAAATATATCATTAAATATATATATTATTTTCAAACTCCTTAAATTCATAGGGTTCTGGGCTCTTTTATGCAATTTTTCTTTTGGCTCTGTTAAAATAATTATACTTGAAATGTATGTGTGTATGTGTGTGTTGTCCTCAAGTGAAAGTAATTCACAACAATCAGAAATTGGTAAGATGTTGCAAATAATAAGAAAAAAGAAATATTTCAAATGAGCATTCAGCCTTGGAGGCAAGGATTCTGGGGCTTCGTCTGACATACTTTGGACATGTTGTAAGGAGAGATAGGTCTTTAAAAAAGGACATCATGCTGGGTAGAGTGGAGGGACAGTGCAGGAGGGGAAGACCCTCTATGAGGTGGATTGATTCAGTGACTGGGGTCCTCGGGATGGGTTTGTCAGAGGCAATGAGATTGGCACAGTTTAGGGCTATTGTACATAGGGTCGCTATGAGTCACAAACGACTCGACGCCACATAACAACAACAACAACACATACAAATTAATTACAAATATATTTCCAAATAGTGTTTCAAGAGCAGAGATAGGTAAAATATAGTCTCCCGAAAACATAGCTAGATAAAGTGACATAATCAGACAATTTTGCATGCCAACACCACTGAGAAAAATAGCTGGTCCCAGGTGCTGGAAAGTCCCTGAAACAATGAATCAAAGTTTCAGTGAGAGAGTCCCAGGCAGTGCATTCACTCCCTGGGTGACATTTCAAGTTGACTCAGGGTCTGTATGTCTCTATTAAATGATGTAAGAAACTTTCTCTGAAAGTTCTATGTTAGGGCACAATAGAAGCTATACAATAGGATGGGATATTTCACTCTCTCAGCAACTGGCAAGGTTCGCTAGATAAACTTCTCTCCCTCTGTGAACCTGTGTCCACCCCAATGAATTAGCACAATATATTATGGAGGAAAACTGTTCCCTACTTTTAAACATCAAGCATTGTGTACTTTCTGGAATATATCTTTTTGGAATTGACTACTTTGCTTATGTCTCAGGTCAAGAGTCAGTCAGCATGTTCTTGAGATGACATTTACTTCTAAGATCAAGTCAGGCTGGTTAGTCATTAATTCCTCTACAGTGTGTATAGGTGTGTATGGTTATTTGTGTGCATATTAAAGTATGTGCATATGTGTATAAGTATACATATATGTGCATAAATACATTTTACATTAATGTGAATAGATGTTTATTCTTATAGCTATTCCCTTTACCTAATTCATCTGTTTAATTTTTGTATATATATAAAAATAAAGTAAGTGCAGAATTTTTTCTAAACCCTAAATTACTATATACATAGTTCAATATAACATGAGTTTCCTTGTGAGGCTGTTGTTGTTGTTGTTGTTGTTAGGTGCCATTGAGTTGTTTGTGACTCATAGTGACCCTATGTACAACAGCCCTAAACTCTGCTCTATCCCTTGCCTATTCTTATTGTCTCCAACACGCCCATCCTCATTACCCCTGTGATGGAATCAATCCATCTCATTGAGTGTCTTCCTCTCCTGTGCTGTCTCACCACCTTTCCAAGCATGACGTCCCTCTCCAAGGACTGGTCTCTCCTTGCATCATGCCCAAAGTATGTCAGACGAAGCTTCAGAATCCTTGCCTCCAAGGAGCAGCCTGACTTCAACCTCTCAAGGACAAGCTTGTTGTTCTCCTAGCACTTTATAGCCAATACTCTTCTCCAGCATCAAAGCTCTAAGCTTCAATTCTCCTTCTATAATCTCTAGCCATTGACCACCTCTCTGATGTGTAGCATGTAAATGGCAAAGACCATGGCCTGTATCAGGCGCACCTTCGTATCCAGACTGACATTGTTGCTCCTCAGTGTGAAGTTGGACTACTTTAAAATAAAAATAAGCCAAGAACATAGATTTACTACTATTCAAAAATTTTGCTGAGTCTTTAGATTTTAGTTAGTTGCCGCAGAAAAGTTCTAAATGTTTCTAACCGAGCAATGAAGGAACTTTTGAAGTAAACATAACCTAATGAATTTACTTGTGCAAATAGGTATCAATCAAGAAGATAGTGATTAATGTATAGCTATGTTGTTGGTGGTGGTGTTATGTGATGCTGAGTCACCTGTGACTCATAGCAACCCTATGTACAACAGCCCTAAACCCTGCTATCTCTTGCCAAACTTATTGTCACCAACACACCTACCCCCATTATCCCAGTGACTGAATCAATCCATCTCATTGAGGATCTTCCTCTCCTGCACTGTCCATCCACCCTCCCAAGAATGACAGCCCTCTCCAAGGGCAGGTCCTGCCTTGCAACATGTCCAAAGTACGTCAGATCCTTCAGAATCCTTGCCTCCAAGGAGCAGCCTGTACTAATCCTCTCCAGGATGAACCTATTTGTTTTCATAGCAGTCCATGGTATATTCAACACTCTTTTCCAGCACCACAGCTCAGAGACATCAATTCTCCTATCATCCCTAGTCATTGTCTAGCTTTCCGATGCATAGCAATTAATTACAAAGACCATGGCATGAATCAGGTGTACCTTAGTCTCCAGACTGACATCATTGAGGCAGGAGGTGACACAGCTGATCCTGCCTCACACGGGTATGACTATGTCTCCCAGAAGCACACGAGTCAATGCTGACACCTTCAAATTTTAGAGCACAAGGTGCGGGGACGCCAGGGCATGGTGCTAGGGGTGGGGAATGCATGCGACAAGGAACACATGTAAAACTATAGCATCTATTCTATTTATGTTGTTTAGTGTCATTCACTTGTGACTCCTAGCAACTCCATGTACAACAGAATAAAACCTTTCCTGATCCTGAACCATCGTCATAGTCTCAGCTCTGCCTAAACCCATTGTTGTAATCATCATATCAATTCATCCCATTAATCATTTTGTCTTTCCCCTTATGCTCTACTTTTCCAAGTATGATTTATTGTTGCTATGTGCAGCCTAGCCACCCGTGACCCATAATTACCCTATGCACAGTAGCTCTGAACCCTATCCTATCTCACTGTTTCTGACACAGCTACCCTCTTTACCCTAGTTATTGTGTCAGTCCATTTCTTCAGGGAATTCCTTCCTCTCTTGATTCCCTCCAAGCACGATGTCCTTTTCTAGGGATTGGTCCCTAGAAGCATGCTCAAAGTGTATTAAAGAGCAAGTTGCTTTCATCCTCTCCAGAGCAGAGTGTTTGTCCTCTTGGCTGTCCATGGTATGTTCAGTGTTCTTATGAATCACAACTCAAAGACGTCAGTTTTTCTTCTGTCATCCTTAGACATTGTCCAGCTCTCTGTTGCATAGCAAGTAATTGCAAAGACCATGGCTTTGATGGCACACTTTAGTCTCTAGACTGAAATCATAGCTCTTTAGCACTTTGTGGAGGTGCCTGACAGCAGACTTTCCCAATGCAATTCTTTTGATTTTCTGACTGCTGGTGTCTAAAGTGTTGATTGTGTAGCCAAACAGGCTGAAATTATTGCCACTAATATTTCTTGAAAGTTCACATAAGAAGCATGGTTCGTTGAACTACTGTGAAACTTGATCTTATGTAACGTCACTATAACAATGAATGAATGAATATCCAGGTTTTCTGTAAACCTTTGTTTGTTAAAATCACAGTGGGGGAAAGAGATAAGAAAAGAAGAAAAATGTTTGCTGTATTGTGCAAGTGACTAAAATGTGGCAGAGACAGGAAGTGAGTGCATGCTGCTGGAAAAAAATGGCAGCTGTAGATGTTATGCCCCAAATCCAGTTCCCCCGAAGTCACCAAGGAGCCGACACGATGCAAGGGCAAGAGGGAATTTATTTCAGATTCGAATCCGGGCCGTGTTCCAAACCGTGCCCATACAACAGGGAAGATGGCAGCAGCCCCGATTCCAGGCTGTCCTGCCTATTTAAAGGGGAAAGCCCGCGAAAACAGGGTGATACAGGATTGGCTGGTTCAAAGGAAGGGCACGAAAACAGGGTGATGCAGGATTGGCTGGTTCAAAGGAAAGCCCGCGAAAACAGGGTGATACAGGATTGGCTGATTCACAGGAAGGGCGCGAAAACAGGGTGATACAGGATTGGCTGATGTTTGGTTGGGGGCTCTTCTCTCCCTTTGCCCACCGCTTTCAGTTTACTGCTCTAGAGGCACATATATATTTTAAAATGACATATTGGTTACAAAATGGAGTCCCTCATAGACTTACTCCACACAAGGTCACCACAGACCTTCAGTTTGTAAAAGTTGTGCCTCAGAAGATACAAAGTAAAATCCAGTAAAATGAAGTAAGCCAGAAAAAACAAAACAACAAACCCCACCAAAAAACACTGAAAATTCCTCACTCATATTGAGTTGATTTTAACTCACAGCCACCCTCAGTGGATTTCTGAGTCTGTAAATCTTCACAGGAAGAAACTTCCCATCTTTCTACAACGGATCCCCAAATGGATTCAAACTGCTGACCTTAGGACAGTTAGTAGTTTGACACAATAAGTACTAAACCGCTATTTTCTAAAATCTAATAAACAAGTCTCTCTTGGAAGATGAGTAACGAGAATGTCTCTTTAAAATTATGATAGAGAGACTAACTTGCACATATTTGTGATGTGTTACCAAGAGGGATCATTTTTTTGAGAAAGCAGTCAGGCTTGGTAAAATAAAAAGTCAGCAAAATAGAGAAAGACCTTACAAAACACAGTGGCTACAGCCTAAAATATAGCAGCAATAGTGAAGATGGGACATGACCAGGCTTTGCTTCCTTCTGTTACACACTGGACCTGTATGAGTTGGAACTGATATAATGGCACCTATCAGCAACAAAGAATGCTACATAAATCATAACTATTAAACACTTTTTGGAATAAAAAATTTGTCTTAATAAAATGTCTTAGTTAAAACACGATGAAACCTTTTTGTGTTTTAGTGTGGTGAACTGAATTGTGAGCTTCCAAATGTGTCAATTTGTCTGTCATAATTCTCAGTATTACGTAATTATGTTTCATTTTGTGATCTTAGGTAATTACCATATCTTTAATAAATCCTACATATAATTTTTAATCTCTCAAAAATATTATTAATGCATTAAAATACCATAAATTGTATCCAACCTCTAATCTTGCCTCATTGCAGTCATATAAAACTGAGCTGAGGAATAGAGGCAGTCTTCAATCTATTGTTGTTTTAGTTGTGTACCATCAAGTAGGAACCAACCAATAGCTGATTTTTTGGTGGGATTTTCAGAGGCAGTTAATCAATTGCGCAAGAAGAGATTGTCCATTATTTACCCTTGGAGCAGATGGTCAACTCAAACCACGTACCTTTGGGATTGCAGCAGAGCTTCTTGCCTGTAGGCTACCTCAGAACTCATCCAATCTATAGCATTAGACATGTAAACAGTCTCTTGTGAGACATAAAGGAGAGTAAACAAGCATATAGATCTCAAAGTACTGCCAAGAAAGAATGGTGAGAGTCAAGTATGTCCTTTAAATCCAGGGTCCTGTGCTGGCAACCTCATACGTTCAGGAGATGGCCTTCTGGAGCCAGCATTCTGAATCAGACTTCCAGCCTTCTAAAAGGAATCAGACTTCCAGCCTTGTAAAATGAATCAGACTTCCAGCCTTCTAAAATGACATGCTTAAAAGTTTATCTGATTCAGCAGTACCATGCACTCCAGGCTTATTTGAGCAATACCATTCACTCCAGGCTTATTTGACATCTATATTTAGATCATTTCTATGATGTTCATTAGATCGATAATAATTTCAAAAACAGTACTTACTGATAAGTGCACTCTCTAACACAGACATTTTCCAGGGTGTTTTCCTGTAGAAAATATAACTCATCGATAAAATTGCATTTAATCATATGCTTACCCTATGCTTGTCACTGTGTGTCGTGCTTTGCATATATTTTTATCATGTTATGTTGGGATTTTATTAAAAATTCTAAAGATGTATTGAGTACTCCAAAGAACTACTATAGTTCCATTATGGATATCTTACAAAGACTAGAAAAAGCCATATAGAAATCATGAGGAGAAACATACATAATTGATATGAATGGGGAAAGAATGGGAGACTTGTGGGTCACATACAGTATTATTAAATAAACCTGAGGTTTTCATTTGCAAAAACAGATGACAAGCCAGGGGGCTTGTTTACTAACCCATAATCTATATTATTCATTAATTATAGAGAATGAGTCTCTTTTTCCCATAAGTAACTTTAATAACATGCTTCTAGAGCTGTTATATAAAAAACATCACCAAATAGATGATGTTAAAAATAAAACTTATTTTGTTATTGATTAATCTCAAAATCTGGATTTAAGATGGAAGCTCTAAGATAACGGGGAAAACAAAATATTTCCCTTTTGATTGGCTCTGATGGAAAATACTTATCTCTTCATCTTTCCTGATTTCTTAGAGACCTCCATGCACCTTGAGATAAATTTTCTGCCTCTAGGAGGTTCTCAGATATCCTGGATCTGAAGTTTATGCTTCACTCCCATTTCTTTTGTCTCAGCCAAAATGAGATCTCTTTCCTCTTTGGTGTCTTTCTGCTTTTGTCTCTTACAAGATCAAAACAAAACAAAACAAAACAAAAAAACTCATGCAAGGATGTAGCTTGAATAAGGTTGGTGAACTGAGTGACTTGAATAAGGATGCTATGCTTGATTCATGCTCTCTTAGAAGGTATTGACTAAAAATATACCCTACGCTCATTTTGTTTCATTAATATGTTGCTGTTGTTATTATGTGACATCGAGTCAGAACTGACAGATAACAGACCCTAGCAGTGACTTGATAAAGATAGATAGTAGTGGGTTTTCAGAGGTAGTAGATCACATGGGAGATTTCTCATCTTACTCACACAGAGAAGCTAGTGGGCTAGAACCACATACTTTTTGCATTGGCAGTATAACTCTTTGCCACTAAGCCTCCAGAACTCCCTCTATGTTAATATGTAGACGTCACTATTTATGACACATGCAGGATCATTTTATCAAATCACAAAATAAAGGTCAATCACATCAGAACTAAGCCAAGTTGACACATACTCAGTAGGGGCATCACTCAACCCATAGCAATGTGATAGTAATTCCATAATCATAAATATGAATTTTTTTTACTTTGTACAATAAAGAGCAGAAATAAACCAGAATATTGCCATCATAACAGAAACAGAAAACTTAACTTTATGGTATTGGAACACAACAATTGTGTTATAGAGTAGAGCCTTTTGAAGTGAAATTGATATTTCACCTGAGAAACAGGAATACTGTTAAATATGTCAGGAGGGAAAAAAAATGAAATTCACATTGCTTGAGTCTCATAAATCTTAGTCTTCTTACGTGTTTATTTCTGCTGTCTGAATTCTTTCATGTGTGTTTATGTTTATACATTGCACTTATCAGACACATACCTGTACAATACTTTAAGGGCACATCCTTTAAAGACAATCAAAACTAGGGTATGTTCCCTATGCATACTGAGCATTAGTTGATTAATGCACTATATATAAGATTTTTTTGAAAATATTTTGTAGTTCAAGGATACACACTTGCTTGGGTAACTGTTTTATTTTTTCATACTAATTTTATTATAAATGGTTTTTAGGGACATAACCATCCCTCACAGCTGTAACCTAATGGATGATGCACTTTGGAAGATGTCCCCTGCCCACTGTCTCTGTCTTCATCATTCCTAACCTCAAAATCAGACATTTAATCTATCAAGGGCACTCTCCCATTTACTAGACCCAGTTTGTCGGTTTTATACACCTGCTGAGTCAATTAGGTTTAATTGTTTCTTTCTCTGCCTTGCCGCTTGCTCCTGGGAGATGCTCTGCTTTTCAATATGTTTTAACTCTCTTTGGGAAACTAATATAACCACAAAGTAAAACAGGAAATTCAGATTGGTAGTTTGTTGTCTTGTTTTGTTTTTTAAATTATCCCTCTCAACATGGAGCTTACCTTGAGTAGGTTTTCTCTCAATATCATTATAAAGGAGCCTCAATCCAAACCTTTAGGTAAAACTACCCCATAGGGTTTCCAAGGATCTAACCCTTTCTGGAAACTTACTCTCACATATTTTTGCCTTCAGGCTACTAGTCCATTCAAACAGTTAGCATAGAAGTGTCTTAACCAATGTGCTATCAGCTCTTTGTGAAGGCTTGAGCCAAATGAAATCTTTTCATTATGATAAAGCTATAATGATAATGATACCCAGCGTAAATGTATTATTGTCTGAAAAACAATTTAAAAAAAGAAGAAGAAAAAGAAAACTGCAGCTAGCCATCCATATACAAAAAATTCAGTAGTGATAAATTAGGCAAATAATTGTAGTATATTATTAGAAGAATAAACAATTCATTTTTTAATATTATCATTTAATACTATTTTTCCATTGTTTCACATTTTGGAGTTAGGTTTTCCCCCCCGCCCCCGTTACTCATCCCCTCAATTTACAGCTAAACAGTAGAAACATATATACTATGAAGGTGTACCTTTTAAAAAATACATATTTATAGTATGTACCATCCATTTTTTATGTACTTTGCAGAATTTTTCTTTATAACTCCCTCTCCCTGACTTACTTTAGTTAAACTTCAAAATTTTGTTTCTGTATATAAACAATTACTTAACTTTGTATATTAGTGGTCTTGTAGTAGCATTGTCCTTTTTTGACAGACTTAATGTCACCCAATAAGTTTGTTCACACTTCCTTCATGTTTTACATTATTTCACAAATCCTTGATTGCAGTGATTTTTGGTGATGCGTAATACCCCTCTTTGTGAATGTAAAGGAGTTCCTTTAGCTGTTCATCTGTTGATGAGCACTTGGTTATTTAGCAATGTTTCCAAATATGAAATTAATCTATGAAGTGTTTTGACATAGACCAATGTCTTTAATGTTGTCAGTAATTTTGTGAATAATTATTACTACCACATTTTAAAGATGAAAATTAAAGAAAAATACATATAGTGAAGTAGTTTACAGAAGCAACAAGATTAGATAATAATCCAATAATAGACTTAAAATGTAAATTCTCTGACTCTAAAACAATATTTTTTTGTATTTCTAAATGTTTCTACCATAACTCTAGAGACTATACATATACACATACACATACACATAGATATACCTAGATACATATATATTTAATTATAATGTATGGGTTGTTGCAATAAAATTAGAATTTTAAAGAGTTAAGACAGTGATCCATAGTGGATTCTTTTTCACCTCTTTTTGGTCACTTAGGTACTGAATTTTTATTTCATCAGATAGCAGCCACCCTATTTAATTATTTTTCTCTATAGTAACACTTCAGAGTATGTGTATGTGGTTTAACTTGGGAAATTATCTGTAATTTAAGAGTAATGAAGCCCACACTACACATTACAGAAATATTTTGACACCTTTGAGAAGGGGTCCTGGGACCATCTGTGCTGGGTTTCAAAGCATAACTTTGCTTCTTATTCTTAGAGTGCCAGAATTTCTTTTATCAAATACAGGTCATAATAAATTGTCAAGAACGCTGTAAGAGGAATTACAGGATATATAAGTAATAGCACTCTGTGTTTGTTCAAAACATTAGTAACAAAGCTATTTTATATTCTTATAGTTAATTTAAATTTCCAAAGGTCTTAGACATAATATTAGGTGTCTTCTTATGTAAATAGCCATAGAAACACTTGTTGTTGTGTCCCTATAAAATGGATTTTCTACTATTCAAGTTAAGATTCATCATCTTTTGTTAATTTCTGTCCTTGATTATGTTAGCAATGTGAGCTGGTTTGTTCTTCCTTGAATCTGAGGCATAGTTTATGCATCTTTTAGAATCATGATGGCTTAATAATTTTCCAAGTATATTTAAGTACTGAGTCTTTATTGCAATATATCCAAAGGTCATTGTAATAAGCTTTACGTGGTTTGAATCCACCAGGTGTTTGGAGGGACAAAGATGGACACTCTTCTCCTTTGTGATTAACTGCCTCTGAAAACCTACCAAAGGGTCAACAAGGGGTCATGTCTGACTCAGTGGTAAAATGTACACTAAAGACTATTGACTGTTACACCATCTGCTAACATAAAAATGTTCGTAACTATCTGTCTCTCTTTAATCTACAACCTGAACCAATTTTATCTTTACTTGACTATTTCATTCTTTACTGAGCTTAGAATGAAAAAAAATCATCTTACTAAAATTAAACAAAAATTTTAGCTCAAATTTAAAGCTTCAGTACCCAAACATTTGAGTAGAAACAGATAGCATGGCACCTAGAAATGTAATTAAATTTCCCTTTTACCATTCCATACATGCTTTGAATCAGCTGTCATTTCACTTACATAGCTGGAAGAAATTGTAATATATTACAGCAGTATTTGATAGTATCTTTAGCTAAGATTTATTCACTGCCTTTGAAATTATATTTTATTTCTTTGTCATAGTTTTAACATTTTTTAAGGAGTAACAATGTTAGTTTGAGGGGAAAGATGCACCTGATTCAGGACAAGGTCTTTTCAGTTACTTTTTATACATCTGAGGACTTGACAATGAATAAGGATAACAAAAAAAAAATTGATGACTTCATGCTGTGGTGTTGGAGAAGAGTGCTGAATATCCCATGGGCTGCCAAAAGAAAACAACTATGTCTTGGGAAAAGTGTAGTCAGAGTGCTCCTTGGAGGCAAAGATGATGAAGCTTCATCTCACATACTTGGGGTGTATTGCTAGGAGAGGCTGGTTATTCCTTGCAAAGGGAGATCATAGTCAGCACGGGGGAGGAATAGTGAAAGAGAGCAAGACCTACAACCACATGGGTTGACACAAGAACTGCTGTAGTGAGCTTAAGATTGTGTGGATGGCAGAGAATAAGACAGGGTTTAGATCATTTGCTCATAGGGTTACTAGGAATCATACTACCTAACAATGACAACAATAACATACATTTTAATATCTCAGATGGAGAGTCTGAATGTCTAAATAACAAAAATATTGTGTCTGTTTTATGAACTCGTACCAGCAGCTAGGAAATCAAAAGACAAATTGCATTTGGAAAATATGTTGTCAGGGACATCTCCAGAGTACTGAAAAGCAAAAATGTCAGTCAGGAGATTAAGGTGCTCCTGATCGAGGCCATGTCCTCACATTTACTTGCTATGTATCAGAAAGTTGGACAATGACTAGGGGTGGTAGAAGAAGAATTGATTCTTTTTTGCTGTGGTTCTGGAGAAGAGTATTGAATGTACCACAGACTGTGAGGAGAACAAACAAGTTTGTCCAGGAGAGGGTGAAACCAGGCTGCTTCTTGGAGGCAAGTATTCTGAAGCCCTGCCTCAGATATTTTGAGCATGTTGCAAGGAGGGATCAGTCCTTGGAGAGGGACATCAGGCTTGGAAGGGTGGTGGGACAGTGCAAGAGAGGAAGACCCTGGATGAGACTGATTGACTAATGACTGTGATAATTGGAGTAGGTGATCAGAGACAATGAGACTGATGCAAGATAGAGCAAGATTCAGAGCTGTTGTACATAGAATTGTTGTAAGTTGTGTGAAACTCAACGACACATAGCAACAGACGTTAATATTTTTTGTCATATTGATTATTAAGTATTAACCTTGTCTAGTCCTTGCTCCTTCTGTTCTATAGACAAAGAAGTTATGAAACTCGAATCCTAATCTCTTTGGATAACTTTTGTATTAAACAATAATAAATAATAAGTGCATTATAATTTACCTAAGGATCCTTATAGTATACTGTTGACATGTTAGACTGCTAACCAAAAAGTTTACAGTTCAAATCTATCAGCTGCTCCACAGAAGAAAGCTGGGTAGTTATAGAATTGTCTAGCTTAGGACCTAGATAGAGGCTACAACGAGTAGGAAATACTGGACATCAATTGCTCACCTTTCTTAAGTCTTTTAAAGGTTTTATGTTTGATGTGTTTCAATTTTTCAAATCGGCTCAAATTTATCTTCTAACTCTATCCTTTGTTTAGTAATGTAGCTAGTTTGAAAAAATGAAATTTAGGTTAATGTTGGTCATAATGAGTGAAACACTGCACTTTCCAAGGATGGAATTCTATTTACAAATAACTATATTTTAATTTTTTCCATTAGTTGCTTTTTGTTACACATCAAAACTTCTTATAAATTTGATGCTCTATATTTTGTTTATCAATATATAATTTGAAATTATTGTGAATATTTTACAGCATTGGAAAAGGATTAGATCTGTGGCAAGATTTACGTCTGTTTTACCTAGGATCACTATGAGTCGATGTCGACCCGATGACACCTAAATGGCAGTATTTACAAATATATATATGTCTATTCACCTCCTGGAAATAATTACACAAAATTTGTTGCAAAATGCTTTAAAATAGAATTCACACATATGATAAATGTAAATAAATATCTAGCATATTACCCATAATGACATTTAACTTCTTAATTCTTAATATAATCTACTTCTATTTCACCACCGATTTTTCCAAATGGGAGATAATTTTAATTAAAAATTTTGCAGTTCTTTGATTTAATTTATTGTCATCTTTAGGATTTTATCTATCTTTAGACATGAATTGCTCTAAGATAGCAAAGTTAAAGTAGAGTTACTTTGATGTTTTTCCCTTCATAAATAGCATTTAAAATAATGAAAAGAAGGAGAGTGCCCATACTTCTCCAATGGAGCAGCCGATGGACTCAAACCACACGCCTTTGAGATTGTAACACAGTTTCTTATAGTCTGTTGGAGCACCCTAAAAAATAATAATAGGAATAACCCTTAGAAATAAAATTGATGCCTTTGAGCTGTGGTGCTGGAGAAGAGTATTGAATGTACCCTGGACTGCCAAGAAAACA
>NW_006399904.1:3651337-3652666 GCF_000299155.1 Elephantulus edwardii | reverse complement strand
ATTTGGAATACACATGATCTGAATTGTTTTAAAAAACGTCATATATTCAGACATATGAAAAATTACCACAGTGAGCTAATTTCAAAAAAAGATGAGATTACTCACACCCCACTCTTCATCATTCTAAAATCAGTTACCTCCAGACAAGTCTCCTCTCCCTCATTTGACCTTCAACCTTTCTAAACATGATACCACTTCCCAAGGAATAGTCTTTTCTAGCAACATGACCAATGTCTGAGAGATGAAGGAGGAGCATCTTAGACGTTAGATGTTTAATCATTGGTGATCAATGCCTCACGCCTATTCTTTAGATGATTTTTAAATTTAGGTGGGATGAACTTAAGGTAATGTTTTCTTATGGCCTTGTTTTAATTTTATTTAGCTTCAGTTTGAACTTGCACATGAGTAATTCATGGTCTATTCCACATTCAGCACCTGGTCTGATTTTGACTGCAGAGTTGCTAAAATGGCTTACAAAAGTCATAAACACTAATACCTCTACTTACTGTTACTTATTTCTTATAACTAGAAAGAAAAGAATCCTATCAGGCAAGATCTGAGATAATTTATAGCACAAGACCTGCATTGATTATGCTGTTACTATTTTGATGCGCTTGTTTCAGGAGATAAAGGAATGCAATATGGATTGTATCTCAATATCAAGAAAAAAACAAAAAGATTCTTACCGCTAGACGAATAGGCAGTGTCATGATGGATGGAGAGGAGATTAAAACTGTCAACAACTTCATCTTTCTTGGATCCACAATAATACCCATGATATGAGCTGTCAGAAAATAAGAAGATACATTGCATTGGGAACATCTGAAATTAAGTACTTTTCCAAATTATTGAGGAGTAATAATGTCAGTTTGAAGACTAAGGTGCATCTGATGCAGGCCATAGTCTTTTCGATTACTAGCTTTGCATCCAAGAGCTGGACAATGGAAAAGGATGAAAAAAAAAAAGAATTGACACTTTAGAACTGTGGTGTTGGAGAAGAGCATTGAATATCCCATGGACAGCTAAGAAAATGAACAGGTATGTCTTGGAGGTGGTGCAGCCAGAGTGTTCTTTGGAGGCAAGAATGATGAAGCTTCATTTCACATACTTTGGGCATATTACTAGGAGATGTTGTTCCTTGGAGAGGGACATGATATTTTGAAGATTGGAGGGTTACTAAAGGAGAAGAAACCCTCAACTGAGTGGATTGACATGGTGACTGTTACAATGGGCTCTTGTGTGTCAGAAAGTGTGAGGATGGTACAGAACAGGACTGGGTTCAAATCCTTTTTTATTATTTTTATTATTATTATTATTATTCTTAATTTA
>NW_006399904.1:3646150-3651237 GCF_000299155.1 Elephantulus edwardii | reverse complement strand
AGAAAAATTTTTAAAAAACCAAACAAATAAAGACAGAACATTAAACTCCTAAAACAAACTGGTAGGCTAGACTAGCTATTGCTGTCATCAGTTCTAGAAACAATACTGACCTAACCATCTTCAAAAAGCACATGTTTAGTTTCCAGGAAAGTAGGAGGATGGGTCATGTTATAGAACACAGTTTCTTAGTATATGTACCATAAATGGTAGTTTGAAAATTCATTTTCCATAGAATCACTCAAGACCAATCATATGTCAAATCCACAGTAAATTCAAGAAATATTTTTATCCCAAATTCTGATCTACGGACACTAACTCCCAGGATGGCTGACATTGTTAGTAACAGTGACTTCACAAGCAGCTGCACTCACCTTCAGTTTTGACTCTAAGCTGCTCAAATTCCCTCAGAGGTTTTCTCTTTTACACTTTCACTTTTGGTTTCTTTTCTGCTTCTAAGGGTGCTGTATCTTTATTTACTTAATTTAAGTTTATTTATTAAGAAAAGTCTCTGTTATTAGAACATGCTTGTGTTGCTTTCCCTATATCCTTTACTCAAGGATAATATGTAATGGTTAACAATATGTAATACCTTTAATAATATGTATTTAATTTATGCTTTTAATAATATGAAATGCCTTTAGTCATTTTCAGAGTTATTTTTTACATTATGTTACATTTTACCTCAAAAGACAGTAAAACAAATCATACTCTTTTATTTTGTAATTTCAATTGCCTCAAATACTTAGATATTTTAAAGCAATCAAAGTATCCTACAGTTTTCTTCATAACCTTGAAAGCTTAGGGACTTCCAAGTAGCAATGGAGAGGGGTCCTATTTATACATGGGCTATGTCATACATAGAAGGAGGCCTGATAATTGAAGGGCTCAGCCCTTAGCTACAAACCTAAAGGTTGAAAGTTTCAACCTAGTTAATTTTATGGGGAAAAAAGACCTAGCAATCTGCTTCAGTAAAGATTATGATCTAGAAACCCAAATGGAGCAGCTTTCCTCTGTTCTATGGTCATTACAAATTGAAGACACATCTCAACAACAGCAACAATAATTTAAAAATAATTATCATTATCTTGACCTTAGTAAAAATCTCCATTGATATTAAATGAAAAAAAAAATGCAGCCATACCAATGCAGCTTGGGAGAATATTCAATAAAGACATCACTAGGAAAAGTATTAATTCAAATTTATTCATTCAAACAGAATTTCTTCATAATAGTGAGTGCCACTCTTTATTCTACAAGACATTTTTAAAAACATGAGTATTTTATTTATTATAATGGATTCTATTTAGTGTCTTTATTTTCAGAATTAAACATAGACATTCTTGTTTTGTTATTTACTTGAAATATGTTGTAGTTAATTGCTATGTAGTCATTACCATTTTAAGATGGCCACACATACACAGAGAATACTATTTCCTTAGGATTTTAAGGACATAATTTTTAAATGAGCAAATTCTCATGTATTTTTCTTGATAATCAATTGGGTGGCTTTTAACTGCCTATCTATTGTCCTTAGTCATTGTCCAGTTCTCTGGTGCTTGCTTACTAGCTAAAGGCTAGTAGTTGAACTCCTAAAATATTATATGTAGCTTAAAATTGATATTCAAATTTCATGTAATTTAAAAAAAACAAATGCCACTATCAAATGTCACTGCACCAGATCCTATGATTTGTCCTATTACATGGCAAAAGGTTATTCTAAATTATCTTGTTGAGCCAATTGTGATTACTTCAGTCTTAAAAACATAGTAATTTCTCCTGATGAGCTCACAGATACGGTAAAAAGTGTTATTTCTGGTGAGGCTGAACTAATTTTTCATTGCTGGTTTTAAGAATAAAGGAAAGGAGTCAGAAGTCAAGAGAATCAAATGTTAGCCATCATGAAACAGAAATTCAATCCTACAAAAAAACAAAGATTCTCACCATTGGGACAATTGGCAGTATAATGATAGATGGTAAAGGGATTGAGATTGTTGACAGCTTCGGTTTACTTGGCTCTAAAATCAATACTCTTGGTTCCAGCAGCCAGGAAATAAAAAGACCAATTGCATTGGGCAAGTCTTCTGCTCTCCAAAGTACTGAAGAGAAACAATGTCAATCTGGAGACTAAGGTGTGCCTGATACAGGCTTGGGTCTTTGCAATTACTTGCTATGCATAGGAGAGCTGGACAAAGATGAGGGATGATTTGAGGAGAGTTGATGCCTTTGAGCTGTAATGCTGGAGTAGAGTGTTGAATATATCATGAATTGCTAGGATAACAAACAAGTCTATACTGGAGAGGGTGAAGCCAGGCTGCTCTGTAGAGTCAAGGATTCTGAAGGTTCGTCTGACATACTTTGGACATGTTGCAAGGCAGGATTGTCCTTGGAGAGGGACATCATGCGTGGGAGGGTAGAGGGACAGCATAGGAGAGGAAGAACTTCATTACGATGGATTGATTCAGTCATCGGGGTGACGGGGATGGGCGTGTCAGAGACAAAAATTTTGGCAAGTGATAAAGCAGGGTTGAGGGCTGTTGTACATAGAGTTAGGGTTGCTATGAGTTGCAGTAGACTTGACGGCATAAAACAACAACAATCTATTGTTCAAGGGACTCTGGTAGCCTAGTGTTAAGAAAGCTACATTGCAGTCTGAAAGGCACATGGTTAGAATCCATAAGCCTCTCAATGGGAAAAGAATGGGAAATATCTGACTCTATTTCTTGTTATTTTGTGCCATTACATTGCATGAGACATAAAGAGACTCTAACAATAGCTCTGAAACCTGCCCTGTCCTAAGACAATTTCAATGTCTCTGACATAACCCCACTTACTGTGTCAATCCAACTCATCTAGTATCTTCCTCTCCTGTGCTGTCCTTCCACCATTCCAGGGATGATGTCCTTCTCTAAGGACTTGTCCCTCCTGGCAGCATGCCCAATGTGTGTGAGACAAAGCTTCAAAATCCTTTCTTCCAAAAGTTTCGCCTTTTCCGGGACAGACCTGTATGTTCTCTTGACAGTCATCAATTTGTTCAATACTCTTCTCTGGGACCACAACTCAAAGTTATAAGTTCTTCTATTATCTTTAGTCATTGTCCAGCTCTCTGATTCTTAGCAAGCAATTACAAAGACCATGGCACACCTTAGGCTCTAGACTGACTTTGTTGCTCTTCAGCACTCGGGAGAGGTTCCTAACAGCAGATTTTCCTAATGCAGTTTATTTTTTGAATTTGTGACTGCTGGTGCCAAGCGTGTTAATGTGGAACCGAGCAAATTGAAATTATTAACAATCTCACTCTCTTTTCCTTCTATCATGTTGCTGCCAGTTGCCGGGTGGTGAGAAACTTTGTTTTCTTGATGTTGAACTACAACCCATATTGGGCATTGCAGTCCTTGGTATTCTGCAGCAAACACTTCAGATCCTCCTCAGTTTGGAGAAGCAAGATTTTGTCATCTGCACAATGCAAGTTGTTGATGAGCCTTCATCCAAACCTGATACCACATTCCTACTCATAGTTCTGTGTTCATATACTGTTGCAGTCATTTTTAGATAATTTTCAACAGGATTTTGCTTGCATATAGGATTAGTGATATTGTTTGATAATTTCTACAACCTGTTTGATCACCTTTTTTTTGGGGGGGCAGGGGAGTAGGGAAATGGAAATAAATATGCAACTTTTCTACTCAGATGGCCAGGTACTTACCCTCAGATTTCTAGGCATAATGAGTGAGCACATCCAGGGCTGCATCTGTTTATTGAAATATGCCAAATGGCATTCCATAACTTCCTGGGGCCTGGTTTTTACCAATTCCTTCAGAGCAACTTGAACTGCCTCCTTCATTCTTGTTGCCTATTGGTTGTACATTGTTTCATGAAATTCTTCTGTGTCAGCCAAATTCATTTGGGTATAATATCTCTATATACTGCTTCCACCTTCTTTTGATGCTTCAAGGATTATTCAGAAAACCTGCTGAGGGTCAGCTGTGGGTCAGATCTGACTCTATGATACACAACAACAACATGGCCCAGGAGCTGACTTTCCAGAAGCTTCTAAAAGTAATATGGACTTCCAGCATCCTGATTTTCAATCGAATGAGGCCTACATTGAACTTTTAATCTGTAGGAGAATAAGGAAATAAATGAGTTTTGTTTTAGGCCACATACCATGGTAATTTGTTTTGACGACAATAAAAAATTAACCCACGGTTTCAGCGTTCTCCATTCCCACACCATTGTGCAGAATTGCTCACATATTAAAGCCTTGATAAAAAAAGTGAACCTTATAAAATTATAAAACCAGTAATTTTCTGTACAAAATGAAAAACATCCATCTCTCTTGCTTAACTTGACATGGAAATCATCTATTTCACTTGTGATCCCTCAGGTAGAACAATATGTTGGACCCAGAGGATGTATGTGGAGTTTTGTTTTACTGGTTTTTAGAATTTGGAAGATGTATGGGGGACAAAATGTGCTTCATAAATTGGAAATTCATAAAAGACTCCACACTTAATTACTCAATAGTTAAATATTCTGAATCTTTTTTAGGATGATTTCTTTCTTAAACTGGAAAGTGCCTAGCTGCCAACTAATAACTTCTTAACAAATCTAATTCAACTTAACTGTGTGCTCTCAGGATTACACACTTCAATGAGGAAAGGTATTTAAGACATTGTTCTGATGTCAGATTTAAAAAAAAAAAGCAATGTCTCTGCAACAGTAACACAATCTCCCTGAGTGCAGCCCAAAGCCTGCTATTCTTTTAATCAATTTAATTGTGAGCAAGGAGAGCTTTTATTGTAATGAAGATACAATTTAGTTGATACTAGAGCATTGGATTTTCAAAAAGTAAGTTATTTTTTCATCCTAAAATTATCCAAGAACGTTTGGAAAAATATGTCAACAGAGGACTGCCAGATGTGCAGGCTGGATTTAGAAGAGGTCTCAGTACTAGGGATATTATAACTAATGTAAGATGTATCTTGGCAGAAAGCAAAAAATACCAGAAGAATGTCTATCTGTGCTTCATTGACTATGCAAAGGCTTTTGACTGTGTGGATCACAACAAGCTGTGGCTGACTCTGAGA
>NW_006399904.1:3644338-3646050 GCF_000299155.1 Elephantulus edwardii | reverse complement strand
GTACATAGGGTTACTATGAGTTGCAAGCAACTCGACGGCACATAAAAACAACAACATTAAAGAACTGTGAAAATGGACATTGAGTAAGTTTCAGAGGCATTAATAGAATTAGGATTCTTCCATTTTTGTTTTAACTTTTCCATTTGGAAACCCATGTATGTAGGTTAATAATATTAGTGCCATTTTTCTCCAGGAGAACGATAGGAAGTTTCCTTGTGCAATTTACAACCTTATAGACCCACTGGAGATAAGCTATGGGCTAGTTCCAAATCAATGGCAATGAGAATGAAATTAAAATTGGTTGCTAAGAATTGTAGTAATGTAGTCATGAAGTGATGTTTATATTACATGGTGCAAAGAATAGCTATAAAATCTAGCAAACAACAATAGAAATAAAATCCAAAAAGAAACATTTAATTTTAGTGCAATAACTCAAAACAAGCTAAATAAAAAGATTTGGTATAACTCTGGGTGTATGGATGAGAATTAACAGTTCAGTGTGAAAAATAAGATCAAATTTCTTTTAGTATCACAGAAACTGGTTAAGGAAGTAATCCAACATTTTATTGTGTCCAAAAACATAAAGAATCTTTGTGTCAGGCTGCTCTGCCTCACAAAAACAGCACGACATCATTAAACTAACTCTCTCAGAAACAAGAAGCTATTTGTATTTGGGTTAATTTCTTATTTCTGAGCCTGAAAAATCAGTAATACTTAAAGGCAGAACATTAACACAACCAAAAATGCACAATCTAAAGATGATAAAATTGATGTATGGGACCTTCTGAAGATTAAATCTCTATGCACATAAAACACCTTTTCCCATCAGGGCTAAAAGCAAACCTACAGACTGGAAACAAACATTTGGTAATTCCATCTCAGACAAGTCTTATAACAAAAGTTTACAGAATACTCCTGTGCCTCCACAAGAAAAAGACTGATAAATAGGCAAAAACCATGGAAAGAATTTTCGCAGAGGAAGATATTCGAATGGCAAACAGACACATAAAGAAATGCTCCAAATCACTGGCAATAAGACAAATGCAAATCAAAACCACAATGAGGTACCATCTCACTCCAGTAAGAGTAGCAAAGTTTAACAGGGTAGCAAGTAATATATATTGGAGAGGATGTGGCAAAAAAGGAATTCTTATACATTGTTGGTGGGATTGTAAAATGGTGCAACCATTCTGGAAGGCAGATTGGTGCTTCCTCAAAAAGCTGAACATAGAAATTCCATATGATCAGCTATTCCACTACTTGGAATATACCCTGAGAAGAAGAAAACTGAGGCACAAACTGAGATTCGTACACCAATGTTCATAGCAGCATTATTCAATATTGCAAGAACATGGAAACAGCCCAATGTCCAACCACAAATGAATGGATTGAGGAAGTTTGGTATATTCACATGCAGCATGCAGGAGCAATGTCTTTGTAAATTATTAACTAACTTGGGAGGGACTGGAGAACATTATACTGAGTAAACTAACTTAGTCCCACAAGGATAAATATTGTATAAAACCGTTATTGTAGAAGGAGTATAAGGATCCTGCAGGGGCGGGAGCAGCTGGAAGCAGAGGGATGTAGATGTGCAAGGGAAAAGGAGATTCATCATTGGGTTATACAATATGATGGGGGGGATGAGGGAAATTGAAAGAATTTGTTGAAATTTGTATTTTAATTTTGTAAATAAACTAGAGTCAGAAAAT
>NW_006399904.1:3633213-3644238 GCF_000299155.1 Elephantulus edwardii | reverse complement strand
CCCCATTCATATTTTATTCACAGGGTTGCTATGAGTCATACTTGACTCAATGGCACACAACAACAACAATACTAACTTTCCCATGGATGGATTATCTTACTTATCTAAGAGGCCTCCAAAAAGATTACTCCAAGATCTGGGTCCCCCAGTGTTCAGGACCCCAATTAATATGTATAATATGGGCTTTATTGTTTTTGATTGTCATCAAGTCAAGCACAACTCATAGTGACCCTATTAATGAAAGACCTGAACCCTATTATGTAACTATCATCATTTCTCTAAGTTTAGAGAGTTTCCAGAGACATGTTATTTGGGAAGTAGATGCCACTCCTGCTTCCAAACCTGTTTTAATCTGGTAGCCCCACAAAACACTGTCGACCATGAGTAACCATTACGGCATTAGATGCAACAGTGGTACAGGCTTCAGCATCACAGCAACCCCAGGTTACCTCTTTGCAGCATATTGACAGACCAGTGCTGTAGCACTTAGAAGAATGTTCATTCAAAATATAGTAACACTAGGCATGAGGTCTTCAGGCTCTCGGGCCCAACTGCATTTTAACTACAAAGGCCCTCCACAAGGTCCTGTTGACTCTAAACAATAAGATTAGATTTAAAAAACCCCACACAAAACAACATAACAAAACAAAACAAAAAACCCACACAAAATAAACACTCAACCAAACATTATACAACTTACAATGTTATTATTGTTGTTATGGGCCCTTGAGTTTCCTGTAACTCATAGTGACCCTACCTACAGCAGCTCTGAACCCTTCTCTAGCCTGTGCCTGTCTTGCTAAATTCAAAGCACCTCCCATTGGCCCAGTTACCAAATCATTTCGTCTCTGTGGTCTTCCTCTCCTGCACTGTCCCTCCACTCTTCCAAGCATGGTGTCCTTATCCAAGGACTGGTCTCTCCTAGTCATGTGCCCAAAGTATATGAGACAGAGCTTCAAAATCTTAGCCTACAAGGAGAAACTTGGATCCGTTCTCTCCAAGACAGAACTATTTGTTTTCTTTGCAGTCCCTGGGATATTCAAAATTCCTCTCCAGCACCGCAACTTGAAGGCATCGATTCTTTTCCTCTCATCCCTAGCTCTCAGAGCATAACAAGTAATTTGCAAAGACTGTGTCCTGGATTAGGTGCATCTTAGTCTCTAGACTGACCTTGTTCTTTTTCAGCACTCTTGAGAAGTCTGTGACAGTATATTTTTCCCAATGCAATTCATCTTTTGATTTCCTCACTTCTTTTAAACATTTTTAAACATTTAGTAGCATCAGTCCTAGGTAATAATTAAAAGATTAGAGGTTCTAGTCCACCCCCAGGCATCTCTGGAAGACCCAAGACCACTGATCTATAAAACCAGCCATTGAAATCCTTATATATATTAGTGCTAACACACATGGACTTGTATGAATCAAGCTGACTAGAGAGCAACGGGTAATATGATATTTCTGTTTTAGAAAATGAATATGACAGTAGGCTCTTGTAGAGTTGCTATGAGTCGCAAGCAACTCTATGGCACATAACAACAACAACAACAAGTAGCCTAGTGCTAAGAAGTTGTATTGCAATCCCAAAGGCATATGGTTCAAATACCAGCTACTCTGTAGGAGAAGAATGGGCAATCTCCTTCTGTGTAATTAATAATTCTGAAAACCTGCTGAAGGGTCATCTATGAGCATATTCTGACACAACAACTATAAAGAATATAATATATTACATATATGTGTGTGTATTAATTATATATAATAGAGAGAGATAATTTAACAAGTGTTTTAAGTACTCTGATGAAATATTTGGTAACTTACAGTAAAGAAGTATGTTAGAAATGACAGGGAAAAACACAAATGAGAAAATACAGACTCAAAAAGTATAGGAGAGAATTGAATGTTGAGGATAAAAGAGTGGGTGTAAAGAATAACAATTCTTTATGTGTGCATTTTGCTTTCTCATGTTAAAAAGACACTTTTAAAATAATAAATTGAATTCATTATTTTTATAAAAAGCAAACCTGGAGGTCAAAATAATAATAAGAAAAGTTATTCTTTAAGATACCATAATAAATAGTGGTATATATTTTTTGTAATATCACCAAAAACAAATACATTATACAATAAATATAATATTGACCTTGAAAATTTTGAATTTCAGACTGTGGGATGGTGCACTAAAACAAGCCCCAAACTGATACCTTCTGCAAATAATTATGTCAATAAGCGATTACATTACCCTTTTTGGGAACAGATCCTCTTAGAATTGTTAGAATTTAGAAATGGTATTTCACTGAAGTAGTAATCATACAATTTCTTTTTTGAAAAATAGGAATTTTAATTTAAAAATAAAATATTCAATGTGTTGACAATTTTGTCAAGTATTATTATATAGATTTGGAGCTCTGGTGGTCTTGTGGCAAGATGCTGTGCTGCAATCTCGAAGGCACATGGTTCGAGGCCACCAGCTGCTCTGCTGGAGAAGCATGGACAGTCTCCTCCTGTCAGCTATGGGTCGGTTCCGACTGGATGGTACACAACAACAAAATGGTTGTTAGGGTTGACAGAGAACTATTGTAGCCTGGTGGTAAGAATCTGCACTGCCACACTGAAAGAATGTGATTCAAATCCACCAGACTTTTTGAGGGAGAAAGATGAGCAGTATCTCTGCATGTGATTTACTGCCTCTGAAAATCCACTAGACGGTCAGCTATGGCTCGGTTCAGACTCTACAGAAGATAACAACCCAAAAATGATTATTAGGTGCCAGTTAGCATTTGTGTTGTACAAATGGACTGTATATTATATGTTTTTATAAATTTTCATAAAATTGTAGATAATAATAAAGTTTAAAGCCATTGCAAAGTGTAGCAAAATTGCGATTTATTTTCTTATGATTAAATTTCTCATTTAATAAAAAGACTCCCTGACCCCTTGTTAAAGAAGCTCTGATGGCATAATCTACAGGGAGTTATGCTACTAACCCAAACCACCTCTTTTGCAATGCAGATCCTCCAATGGCTCTGAAGTAGTAAGATTGGACATTTTCTCCCATGTGAAAAAATGTATCAGAAATTCACTGAAGTGTCAGTCAGTTGTGACTTAATAAAAGTGAATTTTACTTTGGATTTTGATTACTAATAAAGACACTGTTAATGTTAACATAGTAAGAATATTGTGGAAAAAGTACTTCCATTACTCTTACAACGTGATCTTTGTGCTAACCACATTTTTTACTACTTTACATGTATAATTTCATGATATCTGCAACCCCATCAGATAGGTAAAATTATTGCCTATGTGCTATTGAGAAAACAAAAAAAGGAAAAATCAAGAGAGGTAGAATAAGTTATTTTGGATGCTCTAACTATAGATTTGTTAGCTATTAATATTTCACCTCAAAGCCTCTAAGGATACTACTTATAATTCAATATATTGCATTAATATTAAGATTTGTTAGTACATCACCAGGAAGTTCTGGTGACCTGGTGGGAAAGAGTAGTACTGTCAACAAAGAGGCAAATGGTATGAAACTATTACTTGTTTTGTGAAAGAAAGATGGGTAGTCTCCTCTTATGTAATTTACAGCCTCTAAAACCATCTAGAAGGTCATCTCTGAGTCAGTTCCAGCTCAGTGGTATGTAGCCATTTACAATGGGACATAATTTATTGCTGTAATAATATATAGTGATTATATACTGACATGACGGCCTCCAGTGTAAAATGTTTTCTTCACCTTAAATAACAACTAAGGCACTCTTCAACTTACGTAGATTATGGAGTAGCATGTAAGGAATAAAAAATCATTAAAACAATTTCTAGAATGTCATTTATTGTTGGAAGGAACCATTGAGAGTACTGTGATACACAACAAGCCTCTGAACAACAAACTAAAACCTTGCCTAATATATATCATCTTCACAGTCTCTGTCATTCTCAAACCACTGTTGTGGTCACTGTGCCAATTTATTTCAATGGCAGTCTTTCTATCTTTTGCTGAACCTCTACTTTTCCAAGAATAATATTCTTTTCAAAGACTCCTATTACCTGTCAATTTGCACAGAGTTAAGTGAGATGAAATTTTATCATCTTTGGGTCTAGTGACTACCCTAGTTGCATTTCTTTCAGGGAAGATTTGTTTGTTCCTTAGGTATTTCATAGTATATTCTATTTACTAACACCACAATTCAAAGGAATTAATTCTTTGATCTACCTTATTCATTGTCTAATTATCCACATGCATAGATTGGAAATTCTATGGTTTGTATCAGGTGCACCTTAATATTTTAAATTGACATATTTGCCCCTCAACACTTTAAAAAGATTTCTGACAACAAATTTCTTTTCCCAGTCCAATACATTTTTTGATTTCCTGACTACTCCTACCATAAATACTGATTATAGATCCAAATAAAGTGAAATAATTGACAACTTCATCCTATTGTTCATCTATCATGATTTTATCTTTTGGTCCAGTTGGGATGATTTTTTTCTCCTTGATGGTGAAGTACAATCTATGTTGAAAATTGTAGTCTTTGATCTTCAGTGTTTCAAGTTTTCTTAACTTTCAGCCAGCAAGGTTATGTCATCAGCATTACACAGGTTATTGAAAAGTCTTCTTCCCATCTTGATCTCCATTCTTCTTTATATATTCCAGCTTTTCAGACCATTTGCTCTGCATACATATTGAATAGATATGGGGAAAGGATCTAACTCTGATGTACAATTTTTCTGATTTTAAACCATGCAGTATCTTTTTGTTTTGTTTGTTCAAACGATTACTTGGTGGTCTGTGTACAAGTTTTTTGTAAGCATAATTCCAGTGTCTTATTCCCATTCTTCTCAATGTTATGAGTAATAAACATAATCTATGAAAGCATCTTTCTGCTATCTCCTGGTTTTTGCTAAGATCCACCTGATAAAAAATAATGGTAAAAAAAATAAAGAATGTAAATTATTCCTAAGTTTTCCCTTTTTGAAAAGAATTTTCTTTATATTTTCTCTTGTTGTATGTATTGTCTTTGTCATTTATATCATTTAATGTTGATTTCACCAACACTGAGTAAGTACAGACACATCAATAGCAATAGCAACCCTTCTGGGTATTGGGATGCATGAATGCCTTGGGCAAATAGCTATTTTGGGTTGCCAAAAACTTTTCCTCACACATGAATTCTTGACCAAAACTGACAGACATCAGTTCTTCCATACAGAGAAGAGTATATAATAAAGCAAATCAGAAAAAGCACAGACTTCCTGGAATCTCAAACATTTGCTACACAAGGCACTAAAAATATTACCTAAGAGTTTGACCAAAAAGAACTAAGCATGAGCATCCTTAAGAAATGATCATTGCACAGTGTATCTTTGTTTTCTTGATTTCAAATAGATTTGCTGAGACACAGTAGCCTGTATACAGCGATTTTAAAAAGTGTATGTTGCCTTTCCCTTCACCCAATTTATCTGTTTATTGATTTTTTTCTCCCTTCTCACTCCTCTTAACTTTCCAAGATAAGTTCTGTCTAAACCTTCACTAGCTTTTTATATTGATAATCTTAAATAATATTTGCCTTTTAAGACTGACTTATATAACACAACATACCTTGATCTAGGTTAATTTATATTGTAAAATATTTCACAATTTATTCCTTTTTGGTGATATGTGATACTTACTATGTGGATATATTAGGATTATTTACACCATTTATCCATTGTTGGACACGTGGGTTGTGAATCTCAATATACCTACTATGTATTAGCTATTATGCAAAAGGAGCAAGAGCAACATGGGGAAACCTGAGTCTGCTTACTAACTTTTCCAGTTAGAACTGTTCCCATCAATAACAGAATATATCAAACTAATCCCATTGGAAGGCATAGTCCCAAACTGCACCTACTTCTACTGATCTCATGGTCTGATAGTCATTGTAAAAGTTAAGGAAATAGGTTGAATGAGTGGCAGCAAAAGGCAAAGTTTCACACAGTGTAAGTTCAGGTTCCATCCAGCAAGACAAAGAAATCTCTGGTTTCATCAATTGTCATACAAGTCTCATATCATGGCAGTCCCAAGTTAGCTTTTCTGGATCTGGCTCCAGGGCTCTTGTCAGACAATGCCTCAGTGAGTTTCTGCAGTCTAGCCAGCTGTCTTGCTTATATTGGCCCCACACTTGTTGATGATGTAGAAGACTCTGACCAAGGATGAATCACGTGTTTGCAGTTGAGGCAGCTTGAGATCAAGCCTTCACAGGGGCCTGAATAAATGACTAGAAAAGACATTGTTAAAGGCCTATCAGCAAAATGTCAGGTATTTCTTAAAAAAAAAGTAAAATAATATATCTGGTAAAACTGCACTTTAATGGAATTTTTCTGAGACTTGAAACTCTGCTAGATCTATACCTACCCTGAATAGAGATAAATTAAAAGATAAGTAGGCAAATAATTGAGACATTCTTAAAGCGAAACCTAAGAATAATATGATATCTTCTGAGTTTCTTTCCTCCTGAGATTAACTTGCTTGCTACCTTTGCTATCTTTGAAAAATGAATTTGGTATCTGTACTGGAATTATATTTCTCTGTGAACTTAGAGAAACAATGACATTTATAAAGTCTTCAGATGTTTCATTCATAGGATCACTATGAGTCATCTATGACTCAACAGCATTTAGCAACAGTTAAAGTTCCATTCCTTGGGAAATGACATCATGCAGAGAGAAGTGGAAGGTCAGAGAAGTAAAGAAGATCGTCAACACATGGATTGATACAATGACTGTTAACAATGGGCTCAAGCATGTATCGGATTGTGAGAATGGTGTAAGATAGGCTAAGAGTTAGATCTGTAGTTCATAGAATTGCTATGAGTCATAGAGAGAGCTCTTTTGGCCTAGTGGATAGAAAGTTATGCTATCAAGCCAATGGTTGGTCATTTTAATCTGCAGCCTTCAGGCCTGGTTTTAATTGTTTTTGGTCAAACATTTTTCTAAGTGGTATAGCACTGATGTGTCTGTTGTGCAGAGATAACTCGATAATGTGGTTGCAGTGATGCTAAACACTGTGACACTGTTGTGTCAAATGTGATAATGGCTACGCATGGTGGACAGTGTTTGGTGGATCTCTCGGATTAAAACAGGCTTAGAAGTAGGAGTGGCATCCACTTCTGAAATATTCTGCCTCCAGAAACCCTACGCACTTAGAGAAACAATGAAAGTTATACTAGTGTTCCACCACCTGACAACACTTACCAACAAGAACAACATTCACCATGTGCATTTAAGAAAGCTTTCATTAAAAAAAAAGAAAAAAAAAGAATAACACACTAGTTAGATAAAGAATAGGGAAAGAAGGTAAGTTTCTAGAAAATCATTGACATAGCAACCAAGTGTGTTATTGGACATGGATAGAAATCAGTGGACTTAGAATACATTCTGGGGTAAATGACAGAAATATGACCAGATTTAGAGTTTCTATGAGGATAAATTCAATTTATCAGGGGAAAATATTGACATTTAAGCTGTAAGAATTTTGAAGACATCACAGTACTTAAACAGGTTATATTTTTTCTTATTTTTAATATTATTTAATTATATTTACCATGGCATGCCCATCTGTCATTGTCATTATCATCAGATATTGCCTAGTCATTTCCAAATAATGATAACTCTATAGACAACAGAACAAAATACTCTCTGGTCCTGGGTTACACAATTGAGTCTAAGTTTTAAAACGTTGTTACTGTTCCATCTCCCTGAGGATCTTCCTCTCTTTTTGTTGGCCCTTTACAATGTGAAGTAATGATAACTTTCTACAAGGTCTAGTATTTGCTAATGACATGGCCAAAGTGTGTAAAATTAAATCTCCTATAATATATTTAAAATTAATTATTCCAGAGAATGTGTCTATGAAAATTACTAAAGTGTATTGCCAAAAGTTGCAGACTGCACTTACTGATTTAATGAGTACTTAAAAATATTAAATGAAAGAGCTAAAATAATACTGCCAACTTATGTGTATCTGATGTACAGTTGGAGCCAATATGCCTACATGAATTTGGTTGTGAGAAATTGGGTGGAGCTACTGGAACCATCTAAATATATTTAATAAAAACTTTCTATTATTATAGGAAACAGTAGTTCAAGTTGATATTTTTAGAGAGTAGTTTGGCAGGGTTCCAATTTGGGAAGAACACTTAATTTGAAAAAATTCTACTCCCTGGAATGTTAATTGTCTTTTCAACTTAATACTCTTAATGATACAGAGAACAACATAAAATTATCTTCAATTCGTTTAGGCCCAAATGTGATAAAATTGTAAAGGTAGTATGTCAGGAAATTATTAATCCTATGAAATAGAGGTTTCTACATATGTATATTTTCTTCTACTTTTGTGCACAAGGAGATTATCTCATATTCAAAACCCTTTTCATACTTCCAATAATATACTTTTTAATCTAAGTAAAATAATACTAACTCATTCATTTAAGTCACTTGCCTCTGAAACCAGTCTTGTCCCTCTTATTTCAATGGAGCTTCATTCTTTAGAAAAGAGGATTAGTGTGAAATCTGATACACATAGAGTTGGTAGTGGTTCACACAGAATGATTTCTTAGCAGCATAATCAGTTGGCAGCTAGTTGTGTCTAACTTACAGCATTTGAATTAAAAAAGAATAAAAAACTAGATGGTGATTTGCTATCAGTGTCTATTATTTTGACATTCTCTAAGAGACAGAAGAAATATTATGATGTCTTCTTTCTTAAATCTGTAAAGAGCTCAGGGCTATTCAATGCTGACTCCATCCTCATAATTTTATTTAATTTTGTTTCTCTCTTTAGGAAAAGTTGTTGAGTACAAATTAAACTTTAACAATTGAGACATATTAATTTATATCTTTCTCGCAGATCATCAGATTATATAACACTATTGAATGAGATATTTCAATAGTATTCTAGAAATCATATAGTAATTATCTGTTTAATTATTATCTTTTAATGAGATTTGCTAGAAATGCAATTTTTTAAAAATATAGGCAACCTTTGCTCTTTTGACTAGAATATATATTTTTTGTTATTGTTGCTGTGTACTGTGGAGTCGGAACTGACCCATACCAGACCCTCCAGTCAGTTTTTGCAGGGGAGGAGATTACCCATGCTTCTGCCACAGAGCAGCTAATAGATTCAAAATGCATGCCTTCAACTTTGCAGTACAGTTTGTTTTAGTTGTTGATTGTCATCGAGTAAAGCATTACTCATAGCGACTCTATGAACAAAAGACCTAATGATTTTCCATAATGCGTCCTTTCTCCAAATTCATATAGTTTTCAGAGGCATGTGGTTTAGGAAGTGTATGCCACTCCTGCTTCAAATCCTGTTTTACAACTGGGAGTTCCAACAATGTCCACATTGGGAAAACATTATAGTATTTGATACTCCAATAACACAAGGTTCAACATCACAGCAAAACCAGATTGCTTCATATAGCATATTGACAAAGAGTTAAGTACAAAGTGGAAAAATGTGCCTCCAAATCATCCAGGATGCTGGGCTATACAAAGAGGAATGTGGCATTAGGATGGGAGGAAGATTCATCAACAACCTGTGTTATGGAGATGGCACAACCTTGCTGCTGAAATGGAGGAGGACCTAAAGCACTTGCTGCAGAAGGTCAAAGATTGTAGCTTTGAATATGGATTAAAGCTCAACATCAATAAAACAAAGATTCTCACCACTGGGCCAACTGGCAGCATCATTATGGAAGGTGAAGAGTTTGAGATTTTTAACAATTTTAGTTTGCTTGGTTCCACAATCAACACTCTTGGTACCAGCAGTCAGGAAATCAAGAGACAGATTGCATTGGGAAAGTCAGCTGTGAGGGACCTCTCAAGAGTACTGAAGAGCAATGACATCAGGCTGGAGACTAAGTGCTCCTGATCTGGGCCATAGTCTTTGCAATTGTTTGCGCTGCAGTCTCACTTAGCAGTGGTTAGTGTTATCAAATACAACTCATTGCAACCCTTGCACAAAAGACCTGAACTCTGTTCTGTAACTAACACCATTACTGTACATTTATAGAGTTTAAAGAATTTAGAGGGAATAAAAAATAGAGGAAAGGTCTCCAAAATAAGATTGCCAGGTAGAGTTCAGGAAGCAAAATTCCTCTGCTTAGGAGAAGAATTTTGACTAATTAAGTGACCACTGCATTTTGTTGAGTGCTTCTATAGGGAAAAGACAGATATCCTTGGGAGTCCAGAGAACTGGCCATGGCACCTGACCTGAAAAGGTGATTTAAGGTAGTGAGAATAACCAATAGAGATTTTAAATTGGGAGTATGCTATATAAATTATCCGCCTTAAAATTTATAAAGTTGTGTGTAAATAATTGCTCTGTAGCTCATCAATAAAATGATCAAATGCACTTTTAGAAGAAGAGAAGATAAAAAGGAGAGTATCAAGTTACCCAGAAAATAAATAATAGTTAAGAGATTATCTCTCTTTTTTTCTATGGTGTGTTCAACCCATTTAAAAATGATTGGCTATAAGGATATCACCTTCTCAGCCCTGCCTTCTAATTCTATTTCTGTCAACCCTTTTGGCATAGCAGCCTGAGCACTTAGGGACCCATTAAAGTAGGGCCATTAAGAGATTCTATGTTCCTCAAGGAAGACAACAAGCCCAATTCCAGCATGAAACAGCTAGAACGGACATACTCCAAAACTTTAAAATGTATTGCTGCTGTTGTTGTTATGTGCCGTCGAGTCCTCTGCAACTCATAGAAACCCTATGTACAATAGCCCTAAACTCTGCCCTATCCTGGGCCCATCTCACCATCTCTGACACACCTGCTCCCATTACCCCAATAACTGAATGAATCCATCTCATAGAGGGTCTTCGTTTCCTGCCCTGTCCCTCCACCCTCCCAAGCATGATGTCCATCTCCAAGGACTGGGCAATCCTTGCAACATGTCCAAAGTATTTCAGATGAAGCTTCAGAATCCTTGCTTCCAAGGAGCAAGCAGCATGGCTTCACCCTCTTCAGAA
>NW_006399904.1:3632149-3633113 GCF_000299155.1 Elephantulus edwardii | reverse complement strand
TGATGCAAGAAGTATTAAAAGAAGATGGAAAGAATATACTGAGTCATTGTATTGAAAGGAATTGGCAGACAGAGAAAAATTTAATGAAACAACATATGAGCAAGAGCCTATGGTGCTGAAGGAAGAAGTTCAGACTGCTTTGAAGGAAATAGCAAAAAATAAGGCCCCAAGAATAGATGGTATACCAATTGACATATTTCAGCAAACAGATGCTGCCCTGAACGTGTTCACCAAGTTGTGCCAAGAAATCTGGAGAACAACCACTTGGCCAACTGACAGAGTGTGGAAACTATGGAACAATATCATTGATTTCACATGCAAGCAAGATTCTACTGAAGATTATTCAAAACGACTGGAAGAGCACATCATCAGAGAACTGCCAGAAGTCCAGGCTGGGATTAGAAGAGGTCATGGTACTAGGGGTATTGGGGCTAATGTTAGATGGGTCTTGGCTGAAAGCAGGAAATGCCAGAGGAATGTCTATCCATGTTTCATTGATTATGCAAAGGCATTTGACTGTGTGAATCATAATGAACTGTGGCTGACTCTGAGAAGAATGGGAATCCTAGAACAGTTGATCGTGCTAATGTCAAACTTATACTTGGACCAAGAGGCAGTCGTCAGAACAGAATAAGGAAACGCTGTATGGTTCAAGATTGGGAAGGGCATACTCCAGGGATGTGTCCTGTCTTCATATCTTTTCAACCTGTATGCAGAACAGATTATCCGAGAGTCTGGGCTCTTTGAGGAGAAATGTGCTATCAGGATTGGTGGAAGATCTATCAGCAATTTGTGTTATGCAGATGATACAACCTTGCTTGCTGAAACTGAGGAGGACCTGAAGAACTTGCTGCAGAGGGTCAAGGACTGCAACCTTCAGTACGGATTTAAGCTCAATGTCAAGAAGACAAAAATTCTCACCATTGGACCAATTGGCAGCATCAGAATGGATGGTGAAGAGATT
>NW_006399904.1:3625036-3632049 GCF_000299155.1 Elephantulus edwardii | reverse complement strand
GCATCAATTCTCCTTCTATCATCCCTAGTCATTGTCCAGCTCTCTGATGCATAGCAAGTGATTGCAAAGATCATGGCCTGTATCAGGCACACCTTAGTCTCCAAACTGACATCATTATACTTCAGTGCTTTAGAAGAGCCCCTAACTATAAATTTTCCCATTGTAATATGTCTTTTAATTTCCTGGCTGCTTGTGTCAAGAGTGTTGACTGTGGAGCCAAGCAAACCAAAACTATGAATAATCTCGATCTCATCACTCTTCATTATGATGCTGCCTATCAGTCTGGTGGTAAGAATCTTTGTTTTCTTGATATTGAGCCTCAAACTGTACCATTCCCAACTTTAAACCATGCAGTGTTTCCCTGCTCTGTTCTGACGACTGCCTCCTGGTCCAAGTATAGGTTTCACATTAGCATAATCAAGTGTTCTGGGATTCCCATTATTCTAAGAGTTAGCCACAGTTTGTTATGATCCACACTGTCAAATGCCTTTGCATAATCAATGATACAAAGATAAACGTTTTTCTGGTACTCCTTGCTTTCAGCCAAGATCCATCTCACATTAGCTACAGTATCCCTAGTACCACAACCCCATCTAAACCCAGCCTGCACTTCTGGTAGTTCTCAGTTGATGTGTTGTTCCAGTCATTTTGGATAATCTTCAGCAGAATCTTACATGTGACATTAATGATATTGTTCTATAGTTTTCACACTCTGTGGGATAACTTTTCTTTGGAATGAGAACAAATATAGATCTCTTCCAGTCAGTTGGCCAAGTGGTTGTTCTCCAGATTTCTTGGCATCACTTGGTGAGCATCTGTTAGTTGAAATATGTCAGTTGGTATACCATCAATTCCTGGGGCCTTATTCTTAGCCAATTCTTACAAAGCAGTCTGAACTTCTTCCCTCATTACCATAGGCTCTTGCTCATCTGTTGTTTCATTAAATTCTTCTGTGTCTGCCAATTCCTTTTGGTGTAATGATTCTGTATAATCTTTTCATCTTCTTTTAATACTTGCAGGATCACTCAATATTCTGCACAAAACATCCTTAAGTATTGCCTATTCAAGGCTTGAATTTCCTCTTTTTCCAGGGAGGAATAGGATTAGAATCAAGAAGATAGCAAGCAGAAGCTGATGTTTGGGATATTGGGTTACAAGAACCATGGAGCCAATATTATTGACATGTGTAGAATTAGTTCTTTGGGTGCATGAGTGATGTAAGATGCAGTAGAAGCTTTGAGTACATGCATGACATCAGAGAACAGGAACCAGATCAAGAAACACTCAGTAAACTCTGAACTCTCCATGGCATCATCTCCTTGGCCCAGGCTCCAACCCCAAATCTTGCCCAAATGAGGAAGCCATAACTATGACCTCACCGCCCTGGCACTGCTTCTTCCTCCATATTTCATTTGAATGAATTAGGTCTGTCTCTTCCGCTGATCATAACTTTATAATAGATCCAATATTTACTTTTATACCTTTTTTAACAATACCATATTATAGTAAAACTCATCACCCATGAGTAGCAATCGTCTTATAGCTGACCTTCCACTGACCTTCCCAAGCTGTAATTGATTGCCTGAGAGAAGATTGTTCATCTTTTGCTCTGGGAGCTCCTGGTAGAATCAATCCTCTCGAAAACTGTTGCCATTGGATTAGCAGAAAAAATTCTTACAGACTACACTACGAGAGCTCTCTATAGAATAGTGTGTTAGCAATATTATTGAATGATTATGACCATATCGTTTTGTTGTTGTTGTTGTTATGTGCCGTCGACTCACCTGGGTCTGTACAACAGCCCTAAACTCTGCTCTGTCCTGTGCCAATCGCACTGTCTCCAACACTCCCATCCCAATTATCCCTGTCACTGAATCAATCCACCTCATAGAGGGCCTTCCTCTCCTGTGCCGTCCCTCCACCCTCCCAAGCATGATGTCCCTCTCTAAGGCCCTGTGTCTCCTCACAACATGTCCAAAGTATGTTAGACGGAGCCTCAGAATCCTTGCCTCCAAGGAGCCACCCGGTTTAACCCTTTCCAGGACAAATCTGTTTGTTTTCCTAGCAGTCCATGGTATTCTCAATACTCCTCTCCAGCACCACAGCTCAAAGGCATCAATTCTCCTTCTATCCTCCTTGGTCATTGTCCAACTCTCTGATGCATAGCCAGTGATTGCGAAGACCATGGCCTGTATCAGACACACCTTAGTCTCCAGAGAGACACCATTGCTCTTCAGTACTTTGGAGAGGTCCCTAACAGCAGACTTTCCCATGGCAATGCGCCTTTTAATTTCCTTGCTGCTGGTGCCAAGACTGTTGACTATGGAGCCAAGCAAACTAAAGCTGTGTACAATCTCAATCTCTTCACCATCCATCCTGATGCTGCCGATTGGTCCAGTGGTGAGAATCTTTGTCTTCTTGACATTGAGCCTCAATCCATATTGTATTCTGCAGTCCTTGACGCTCTGCAGCAGGTGCCTCAGGTCCTCTTCAGTTTCAGCAAGCAGGGTTGTGTCATCCACATAACGCAGATTATTACAATTAAAAATAGTACTCTACTTGACTGAAGAATCCCTTTTAACTGCAGTGGGTGAATACTTGGTGAATGACTTGTCATAACTAAAGAAAACACAGAAAATACCACTGTGACTGAGTCACAGTGTAACACATAGCAAATTTCTATTTCCAAGGCTTTAAATATTATCAAGAGGAGACTGCCCATTTTTCTTTCCTGGAGTAGCTAGTGGATTTGAACAGCTGATCTTTTCATTAACAGCTCACCATGTTAAACACTATAGCAAAACATTCTAAAGGTGACAACTCGGAAACTCATTGATGAGGATTCAGTCCAGCTCTTGATGTGTGACATTTCCAAGGCTGTATGTCACAATGGGAGGATGATATCTATCCTTGTCCTGCAGAGCTGCTGTTGGATTTGAACCACTGGATACACTGCAACCTTTAGTTAGTAGCAGAGCTTGCTACAGAGCTGGCCTCTGAAAATGAAAAACTTTTAAAAAGTGCTTATATGCTCATTGACAAGACCATAGGAATAGGGAAGGGCAGACAGTGGGGACAGTGTTTACATAATAACAATTTATTAAAAAACACAGTTTTCATTCAAAATCAGGTTCCTGCTATTGGAAACTGACAGGGGCAAAATAGTCCTAACCTACTGCTCACTAGATTCTTTGACTTAGAGAGATTACAGAGTGAATTGCTTTAAAGTCCATGCTTCAAAAAGCCAATAAAGGCCAAACGGTCTGGCTGGATTACTCCAACTTTATGGACAGCAGGAAAAGTAAAATGATTCCTCACTGTTGAGATTAGCTAAGTTAGAAAACAGCACTATATTATGTGTAAAAAGAGTTTAAAATTTATGGTCTACTCTTTTTTTCTTTATTCTAAGAGTATTAAAAATAAAACAGAAGAAGAAATTTGAAGTACATTTTGCTTAGATAATCCTTACCTATTAAGCCTGTGTATTTTTACATCTTTGGTTTATTCCCTGTATTATACTCTTTGGATTTGAAAGTTGGTGTAGACATCAGTAATATCTCTGTTCATCTAACAATTTTAGACACAGGATTCTACAGACTTGTTCAGGACATCTTTAGAGTGTTCAATATGCTGAAGCACTAGACTTTCAGTTAGCTTCCTTATCTTTCTCCTCCCCCAACTTGCCGCCAGATATTATGAAAGGCAGTCTAGACTTTTAAACTAATAACCTTACCTACAATATCGGTGTGGTAAGCGGTATATAAATGTGATGCCTGATAAATATTATTAACTCCAATACAGCCCAAAGAAAGATCTTTTCTTAGCTTTAGTAAATGGTGTAATTTAGATACATTTTTGGCCTCATTTCAAAGAGCTCCAAGGAGAGTCTGGCTGCATGAGCACTGAATTGAGATTGAGGAAGCACAATAGACAACTCTGCGATGCATCTGTGCTATGAATAATGACCTTATTGATTGAGAAGGATGCATCTAGAGCAGAGGTTGAGAAGCAATGTCCTATGCAAATGTTACGGCTGATCCTGCAGAATGAAAGGCATTAATTTGTTCTTCATGTGTTGATGGGACTATGAAATTTTGTAATGTAGGTCAATCACTCTTTTGATTCTTCTTTTTATTAAAGAGGTATGTGCTTGCATATGTAAATTAGGTATAATAGATTTTAATCATGGCAATTTCAATAACTGAGACAGTTAAGGAAATGTTAGATATAATGCAAAAAAAAATATATTCAGCTTCCTAGAACTGAGTGATTAATTTTATTTTGCCTGTTACTTAAAGTATAAATATCAAAGTATTACACAATCATCTGATTAATTTAGATTCTAAAATACCTACATGGAGTATTCTACAAGACATTAATGTACTATTTCAGTCATGAATAGAAAATATACCTAGATCTTTCTGGAAGAAGGTAATGATTTTGGTTTTAGATGTATTTAATTTTTATGTTATTTAAGGGAGAACTGGTGGTCTAGTGGCAAGAAGCTGTGCTGAAACACTGAAGGTGCACAGTTAGAATCCACAAGCTGCTCTGCAGGACAAGAATGGGCAATCTACTCCCCTACAATTAATTGACTTGATGGTACACAACAATAACAACAATGGGAAAATGAGTTTAACCAATACCTACTCTATTCATTTCATTTGAGACTTCTTTTGTCCTGATCAATATACTACTACCTTAAAACATGACATACAAAATTTAATTGGTTTGTATATGTTACCCATGGTAGACAGTGTTTAGTGGAGCTCCCTGATTAAAACAAGCTTGGAAGCAGGAGTGGCATCCACTTCCATAATAGCTTGCTTCTGGAAACCCTATGAACCTGGAGAAAGGACGAAAATTATACAGTTGTCCAGGTCTTTCATTCATAGGATCGCTGAGTCACCTATGAGTCGACGGCACCTAACAACAACAACAACAGAATAGAGAAAGATGGGTTTGCCTAGTGGACAGAAAGTCATGCTTTCAAGTCAAAGGGGGGTGACTTTACTCTGCAGCCCTCAAGGCTGCCTTTGTTTTTGGTGAAAACATTGTTTTAAGTGGTATAACCCTAGTATATTCACTTGCTGTACAGAGGTAACTCGTGGTTTCTGTGAAGCCGAAAACTGTGACACTGATGAGTCTAATGTGATAATGGTTACCCACAGCGGACAGTGTTTGGTGGCACTCCCCGATTAAAACAAGCTTGGAAACAGGAGTGGCATCCACTTCCGAAATAGCTTGCCTCTGGAAACCCTATGAACCTGGAGAAAGGACCAAAGTTATACAGGTGTCAAGGTCTTTAGTTCATAGGGTCGCTATGAGTTGACTACGACTTGAAGGCACTTATCAATAGTGTTAATTTTGGGGTGCTTTTCTACTGAAAATCTTTAAGACATTGTAGACTCCTCACAACTAAAACAAAATGGAAAGTAGCATAGAAAGTATTTAATTATTATTATTAGAAAACAATTGAAATTTTCAGTTTCTCAGTTTTTGCCACTGTTTTCTTTGTTTGGTCATGATGAAATTTCTCCCATGAAACTTTGAATAAATAACACTGGGAGAAAGAAAATTTAAATTATTTCAAGAGTCCCTTATATAACTGCAAAGGGCTTCTTGAACTCAAGTCGGTGGAAATCATTCTCATGTGGGCTATATATCAAGCAGCATGTCTAGAATAGTTGATGTCTTCTAAAATGATGAGGGTACTAATCTCATTTCTGCCTTTTACTCATTATGATGTTTGTTATGTGTTTGATCTTACTAAACTTGGATAACCTTCAGGTTTTTCAGATATTATATCTGTATAATCATGCATGTTAAACCATTATTATGAGTGTTAAATTATAACAAGAACCAAGTTGGTGCCTTCTCATGTAGCTTTTGGTATTAGGTGCCATGAATTGACTCCAATGCATAATGACCCCACACGTTAACAAATTGCAAACTTTCCTGACCCTGCACCATTCTCAAGATCTCCACCTGACTGACTCCATTCACTCCATCAATTCATCTAGTGGAGTGTTGATTTCTTTTGCTGAATCTTTAACTAAATCTTTAATCTAAAACTAGATTCTTCCTGGTGCTAGTCTTTGAAGTAATGTTAGTAGATTACAATTATCTTTATTTCCTGCAGTCTCTACTAGACCTTTCACATATGAATAAAGCTTCTTCTAATTGTCCTTTAATCCAGTTCTCTCATGACTTAAAGTTAATATAGGAACAGATTGGAAGTTTTCTAATGTTCTTTCATCCAAGATCCATCTGACTTCAATTGAGATAACCCTTGTTATATATCTTCTTCTGAATCCTGATTGACATTCTGATTATTCTCTGTTATTCTGCTCCAGCTGTTTTTGTGTTTTGTTTTTATTTTTCTTTTCTCTTCCCTCAACTGTCTTTTTGTTTTCTTCAGCAAAATTTTACTTAAAAGTGATAACAGTAATGTCTACATTTCTTTTAAACCTACTTCCTTTGATATGGGTACAGTCATGGATTTCTTCTAGTCTGTTGGTCAGGTAACTAACTTACAAATTTCTTTAAATAGAAGTGGGGACCCTTGCACAATAGTATGTTGCGGTTTTTTAAACATTTGAATTAGTATTTTATCAATTCCTACATGCTTGTTTTCGCATTGATTTCAGTGTTTACACTGCTCCCTTCCATAGATCAAGTACTGTTGGTCCTTGACCATGTGCCATGGACTAATATGGTTTCTTATCACTAAGTATTTCCATTGCCATGACTCTTTGTATTCCTTACATTTTTATTTTTATGCTTCCTACATTGTTAAATATTTTTTCATGGAAATAATTATCTCAGCTTGAAAAATTTCCCCCTCAGCTTGAGAAATGCCAAGCATGCTTTTGTTTCTCTTTTGGTTTACGAACTCCAGGTCTTTGAACACTTCATCACAATGCTTTGATCTTTATGAGTAAACCTTTGAAACATCAGTCCAGCTTCTAAATTTTATTTCTTCCTTTTGATTTGTTCTTTTGGTCTACATT
>NW_006399904.1:3576404-3622947 GCF_000299155.1 Elephantulus edwardii | reverse complement strand
GTTTTGTATATAGGGTCATTATGAGTCGCAAGCGACTCGACGACACATAACAACAACAACACTATAGAGCAAGTTTGTGGTTTGTTCTGACATCCCTTTTTTTTTTTTGTTTCCTGTCTTTTTATTGCCTATGCTTTCTTCAACTTTGTTATTGTTGTTGTTATTATGTGTGGTCCTATCAAATACAGTTCAAAGCAACTCCATTTTCAGAACAACAGCTCTGAATCTTGTCCTATCCTGACCCAATTTTACCATCTGTTACACACCTACCACACTACCACTGTCACTGTGTCAATCAGTATCATCAAGGATCTTCCTCTCTTGTGCTAACCTTCCAAGGACGGTGTCTTCCTGTCAATGTGCCCAAAATATGAGTGGTAGAGTTTCACCATTTTGCTTCCAAGGAATTTACTAGTTTAACTTTCTTCAGGACAGACCTGTTTATTCTTTTCACAGCCCAGGGTATATTCGATATGCTCCTACAGCACCACACCTCATAGGTATCAATTTTACTTCTGTCATTCCTGATCAGTATCGAGCTTCCAAATGTATATCAAGCAATTAAAAAGACCATTGCTTAGATCAGGCCCACCTTAGTCTTTAGACAGACATCTTTGCTCTTTAGCATTTTGGAGCTGTTCTTGGCAGCTGATTTTCTTAATATAATTGATCTTTTGATTTTCTGACTGCTTTTAAAGAGTGTTGTTTGTAGAGCGAAGTAAGATGAAATCATTAACAATTTCAGTCCTTTCTCCATCCATACTGTTTATTTTAGATTCACTGATATGGATTTTTTTTAAATTGAGATGCAATCTATATACATGTAACTTTTTAAAAAATGACTTGCTGTGTGAAATTCTACCTTAAACACAATAAAATATTAATATAAAAGAGTGTGCCTAAAGTTATAGCATTTACAGTAAATTTGAAGTGATACAAAATGCTTGTTAACCTCTCTGTAACCCCTTAAGAAATATTTTTTATATATATTTAGGATGTTTCTTAAGCAAATTTGTAAATTACCAGGGTTTTTATTCACTTATAATTGATAAATTTTGCTGAATTTTTGATTATTATTTGTAAGTATTTAACAGTACCATATTTCAAAGTTTGATTCAATTCATTACATACTAGATCAGTGTTCAGGTAATTCATAGAGTTCACTGGAAATAAAAAGCATAAAACTGTGAGATCAATCCTGAGTTTGTCACTTATTCCAGATAGCTGTGATTCAATTGGGAAGTAATTTAGTCTAATAATAAATAGTTCCCTTTTGACTTATCTAGTCTTCTTATAATAGAAATATCTCAAGCAGATGGCTTTAAAAAACATAAATTGATTTTTTTCACAGTTTAAAAGGCTGGAAATCCAAATTTATCTATGGGGAACCTTTGACTTTATGTGTATCATTTTTTGTGGGTGGATTCTAACATAGACATTTTGGAATAAAGGATGTTATCTATTTTCAGCTGCTCTTTTCTGGCAATAGTACCCTATGATCTATGAGCTTGTTTAATCACTTTCATAACAACAACAACAACGAAAAATTCTCAAGATAAACCTATATACCCTGCATCCTTCTTCATTAGCATGACTACGACTGATCCTGACTCATTAGCGTCATAGAAGTAAGAAATTATAGCATAAAGAATAACTCATCAAATTGCAGGATAATTACATACTTCTGATAATCATAGTTCAGTGAAATTGACACATATTTTTAGGAGGCACAATTCAATCCATAATAGTACCATCGGGAGTGCAAAGCACAGGATAGATATTAAAGACATTTTAGATTAAAGAATCCAACAGTATATGAATTATAAGTATATGAATTATAAGTATATGAAGAAAATACAAGCGGATTTTCTATGTATAGTCAAAGTGGTGAGAAATGCTAACTCTGGTGTGTTGAGAAAATAATTTTATTAGTGCATAATTGAGTGGCATGTTTATGGGATAGAGATGAAGGTAATTGAACTATCAGGAATTTTAAATTTGAAGTGACATTATAATATCTAAAAACTTGATCTCATAGATTATTTGGACAGTTTTATAAAACAGCACTGAAAGGTAGAGACAACAATGAGAATGTTAATAAAAATAAGCAACAGTTTAATTCACCAAAACCAAGACTGAGAAAGAAAACCTACTTTTTGCTTTGTCTTTAACTACAAGACAGAGAAAGGAATAAGGAAATATCAACATGATAGAATGTCAGATGTTATGAAAAAGAACATGGATATAAATTGAGAACAAGGTTATAAATATTGTGCTGCAAGGATATTAACAATGAAGAATAGAAAATATTTTATCAAAACCAAACTCATTTTTTTATAAAGATACTTTTTAAAGATTTGGTGAATGGTTTCATTTTATGTTTTTTAAATGTTTGTGCTATGTGAATTTTTATTTTTATATACACATATGTGATAGCTTGCTTATGCATTGCCAATTGAGATATACCAATAAAGGGTGAAAAAAATCACAAACCAAAGTGACAGTTGTGGTGGAGAACAGTACTTGAAGGCGAATTTCAATCAAAGTCTGTTTTCTCCACTTTCCAGTAGTCCAATTTTAGATAATTGTGTTCTCCCTGCTTCTGCATAGTGCCACTGTTGTAAAGCAAGACTGACATTGGAGTTGGGGAAAACCTAAGAGGGGAGAAAAAATGTGTACTGCATTGAAACAAATGAGGGAGAAAACTGTTTAGGAGGAATATATGATTAGGTATTATTGTCATGACAAGAGTCCAGAACGAAAGCTGCATAGTGGAGTGGATTGGGATAAAGGGGATCATATAACAATGAAAGTTTTGGGGTTTTTTTTGGTTTTTTTTTTGTTTTTTTTTTTTTACTTTTCAAAGAGAAAAGTGACCCGGGGGAGAGATCAACATGATAGAATATCAGATGTTATAAAAAAGAACATGGATATAAATTGAGAACAAAGTAATAAATATTGTGCTGTGAGGATATTAACAATGTAGAATAAAAAATATTTTATCAGAAACAAACGTATTATTTGGTTTTTTAAAAAAAGATGCTTTTTAAAGATTTGGTGGAGGAAAGGGAGGAAAGTGTGCAACTATAAATGAATGAAATAAATAATAAAGGAATAAAATAAATGAACGAAAATCCAAAGACTCAGTAAACGTTCATTAAAATAAATTTTAAAATAATGAAAATATTTTAAAAAGCCAATTTCTTTATTAAGATGGAAATGATAGACCCCACTTGTAAAGTTGTGGTGAAGAAAAATTACCAACCCAAGTGATGGTTGAGGGTGGTTTGAATCCAACAGTCATTCATGAAAGAAGTGTATATGTGTACATGTATGTGTATATGTATATTTATATATGTGTGTGTGTATACATATATATATATATATACACACACTTTCAAAACCCACTGAAGGTTCAGCTAAGAGTGAATTCTGACTCAACAGCAATGAATTAGTTGGGTTATTAAGAATAAACAGAACTCTACTGACACAGTGCTTAAAATACTTGGATCTTAACCACAAGATCAGCAGTTTAAACCCACCAGCCCCCTTAATAGGAGAAAGAAATAGCGGTCAAATCCACAAAGATTACGGTACTGGAAACTCTACAGGTAATTCTGCTCATTTTTATTATTATTGAATAATTTTTATTTTATACAGTTTGTTTACAAAGTTCTCATGTATTGTTTTTCACACTATTTTGATTCACCTTTTGTTTTATGCAATTATTCCCATTGTATAATACCTTAATTTTAATAAATTAATCAATATTGTAATATGCCCACCACTGCCTTAAAATATCCCTACTAACCTTTCACATTTCCTTTCCACTCCTCCCTCCACTCATCAAATTATGCAAACACATGATTCCCCCTGTCCATCCTAATGCCTTTGCTCCTACCCTCCCTCTCTGCCTTGAATCCACATATATATATTTTATTAGTTAATTTTCTATTTTGAAAATAATTGTCTTATACAGTATTTGTCCTTATAGGACTGTGTTAGTTCACTCACAATAGTGCTGTCCTGTCCCATGTTATGTAATAATTTTCAAAATCATTGCCACTGAATTCTGCTGTTTTATAGATTTTTCTGAGTCACAATCAAACTGAGGGTGATGGATTTACTAAGATTATATTTTTAAGAAAATATACTACTATTTTCACATTATTGTTAGCAAATTGATTCAGTCACCATTTTTCAATTATCAACCTTCAAAAACAATCTTATGCTACACCAGTTAATTTTACTCTATTTTTGCTTTAATTTTCTCATTTTCTTTATTCATGGAGATCATAGGGTATCTTCTGTGTGTGCAGTTCAATATTAAGGTATAACAGACAGATGGATAGGAAAATAATTTTCTGCCATTATAAAATACACTCATAAGAAGTAAAAAAAATTGAATAAAAGAGTGTACAATTATACTAGAATGAGCACAGCATTATTGTGTAGAAGACGGGAAGCTTGGTGCACTATCAGAATGGAAGTAACTTTACTTGTATGTTATACTGTAAAAATTGAATTGGCTCTTAAATGAGCAGTAGATAAAACAACAACAATAACAATAACAACAACGAAAAAAATCCCATGGGATAAATCATGTACAAGACAAAAATAAAAGGCTGTTATCTGCTTATAAAACAATGAAGACATTATTACTATTAAAATGATAATGGTAAGAGATATTATATAAATAATAATTAAATTAAAACCCTCTGCTATTAAGCTAATCCCAATATAGTTGCCAAGATAAATAAAAGTTAAAATAAAGTTTCCCTATGGAGTTTTCAAACCTTTCAATCTTTACCAAAGAACACTGCCATATTATTTATCACAAAAAGTTTTGTGCTTAAATGTCAGACCTTCCTTCTGGTCAGCAGGTGAAGAATTAACCTGTGTCTTAAAGTGTTTATATAAAAGGTAGTGGGTTAGAAGTCACTGGATGGCGAATACAGCAAACTGTGAGATCTATCATGAGTATGAGCCCTTTGGTCTAGATAGTTGATTTAATCTGGAGAGATTTAGTCCAGTAGTAAAATGTTTTCTAGGTGTTGGACTGTGTGGATCACAACAAACTGTTGCTGACTCTGAGAAGAATGAGAATCTCAGAACACTTGATCGTGCTAATGCAAAACATATACTTGGACCAGGAGGCAGTCGTCAGAACAGAGCAAGGGAACACTGCATGGTTCAAAATTGTGAAAGGCGTACACCAGGGATGTGTCCTATCTCCACACCTTTTCAACCTGTATGCAGAACAGATTATCCGGGAGACTGGGCTCTATGAGGAGAAGTGTGGCATCAGGATTGGAGGAGGATTCATCAACAATGTGTGTTATACAGATGACACAACCCTGCTTGCTAAAACTGAGGAGGACCTGAATCGCTTACTGCAGAGGTCAAGGATTGTAGTCTTCAATATGGATTGAGGCTCAATATCAAGAAGACAAAGATTCTCACCACTGGGCCAGTTGGCATCATCAGGATGATGGCTGGTCCAACTTGAATTTCTGTCAGTTCCCTATTAATGTACTTTCCTAGCTGTTTTTGAATAATCTTCAGCCATATTTTGCTTGCATGTGAAATGGAGTGGATGGACATTGACATTCTAGTCATTAATGAGACGAAATAGACTAGCTTTGGCCACTTTGAATCAGATAATTTTGTGGTACTATGCTGGGAATGAAAAACAAATAAGAATGGTGTTGCATTCATAGCAAAAAGTTAAATTCAAATACTATCTTGAAATAACAATATTGTAAGTAATAGGATGTTATCCATTGTATTCAAGGAAGACTGTTAATATGACTATTTTTAAAACTGTATGCTCTTGCATTTAGAACCAAAGAGGAAGAAATTAAGAATTTTTACCAAATCTTGCAGTCTGAAATTGACTGAACATGCAATCAAGATGTGCCATTTATAATTGGTCATTAGAATGCAAAAGTTAAAAACAGAGGAAAAGGAATAGCAGTTGGAAAATATGGGCTTGATGATAGAAATGGGGCTGGAAATAGAATGAGTAAGCTTCATATTTTGAATGATTTATTCATTGCAAATACCTTTTTTAAAAGCCACAAATGACAACTTTACACCTGGGCCTCACCTGGTGGGCTGCACAGGAATCAGACTGACTATATCTGAGGAAGAAATCATTGGAGAAATTTGATATCGACAGTCAAAACTAGGCCTGGGGTGGACTGTAGGTCATACCGTCAATTAATCATGTGTAAATTCAAATGGAGGTCAAAGAATATGAAAATAATTTTATGAGAACTAAAAGATAATCTTAACTCTATTTCATCTTAATTTCAAGATAATATTAAGAACATTTTTAAAACACTGAACACCAATGATTAGACCAGATGAGTTGTGGAATAGCATCAAGGACATCATTAATGAATAAAGAAAAAGGTCATTACAAAGACAGGAGAGGTAGAAAAAACTGAAATGGATGTCAGAAGAGGCGCTCAAAATTGCACTAGATCATTGAGAAACTAAAACAAAGGGAAAATATGCTGAAGTAAAAGAGCTAAACAGATTTCAAATGGCTGCTTGATATGGCAAAGCAGAGACCTGGAATTGAAGAATAAAAAAGGAAGAACTTGCTCTGTATTTGTCAAACTGAGATAAATGAAAAACAAATTTAAGCCTTGAGTCACAATATTGAAAGAAGCTAGGGTTAATGTTTTTAATAACCCAAAAAGCATCAAAAGAAGATAAATGGAATATACACAGTGTCTGTAGCAAAATAAAACTGACTGACACTGAAAAATTTCAGGAACCACCACAAGAACAGGAGTTAATAGTAATGAAAGACATAGTGGAAGCGGCATTGAAGGCCTAAAAAAAAGAAAAAAAAAAAGACCCCAGGAATCGATGTGATACCAACTGACATATTTTAATTAACAGAAGCAGCCTAGGATGGGTTCATCTCTTTATGTCAGGAAATTTGGAGGACAACTGTCTGGCCACCAACTGGCTGGAAGAAATACATAACTGTTCCAATACCCAAGAAAGGTTAGGAAGATGATATTGTTAGGCATAGAAAATGCGGGATAGTTGTGAATACTTCTATGTGTTTAAATAGGAGAAAGGCTGCCTAGGATTATTAGTATGAGTGAAGAACATGAAGAAAAGGAAAGGGAAGCAGAAAAATTGGAACAAATAAATTCATTCCTTGTGTATATGTGAGCACACAGGTATGTGTGTGCATGTGTGTTTGTACATACAAGAGATATGAAATGGAGAAGCAAAAGAAAGTAAACTTGTAAAGGAATAGCTAAATGAAAATGGAATGAAGGAAGAAAGATGATTTTTCTTACAGCTAACAACAACTCTTGCCATCTTAATGTATTCTATATTTCCTTATGGATATTCATAATCTTTTGCAATAAAAGACATTTTTTGGTTATTTTCTTTTTATTATTTAGTCTAATATAGCATAAAAAAGGAATAGAAAAATAATAGTTTTTACTCATAGTGACCACATATGAGCATAGTGGAACGAATGCATAGGATTTGACCAAGGCTGTGGTCTTCCAAAATAGATTTGTAGGTCTGTCTTCTGAAGCATCTTTATTTGAGCTACTTTCCTTCAAGCTGCTAGCCCAGATATTGGATTAATAAAGCCACCCAGACCCTTATCATCATGAGTTCCTGGGATTTAATTCTGTTTCAGGCACTTATTGTATGCTTAAATGTCATCAAGGGCAAATTAGTTAGCCTCTTAATTCTTATATGGTATTCTTTAATTATTATTATTAACTTTAATGAAAATTTACAGAGAATGGATTTTCATTCATTCATTGTTGCATTTTTCTCCTTGTCCTTCTCTCTACCCCAGTTCGTTCTTCTCTTTAAAAGTAAAAGAAAAATTCTTTCATTGTTATACAATCCCTCCCCCACAAGTCCACTCCACTATATACAGCTTTCATTCTGGACTCCTGTCATGACAATAATACCTAATCATATATCCCTTTTAAGCAGTCTTCTCCCTCATCTGTTTCAATGCAGTATACGTTATGTATCCCATCTTTCTCGTCTCTCCCCAACCCTGATGTCAGTCCCATTTATAGCAGTGGTACTATGCAGTATTTGTCATTTTTAACTAAGATATTTCACTCAGCATGATGTCTTCCAGGGTCATCCATTTTGTATAATATTTTATGAGTTCTTTGTTTTTCAAAGCAGCATAGTATTCCATTGTCTGAATATATCACAGCTTCTCTATCCATTCGTTTGTTGTTTCCAACATTTTGCTATTGTTAACAAAGCCACGATAAACATGGGCGTGCATATGTCTGCTTGGGTGGTGGTTATGGTTTCTTTGGGGTATATTCTCAATAGTGGAATTGCTGGGTCAAATGGTATTTCCATTTGCAACTTTTTGAGAAAGCATCATACAGCCTTCCATAGTGGTTGCACCGTTTTACACTCCCACCAACAGTGAATAAGGGTTTCGGTTTCTCCACAACCTCACCAGCATTTGTTTTTTGCTGTTCTGTTAAATTTTGCTATTCTTACTGGGGTGAGATGGTATCTCATAGTTTTGCTTATGTGAAACCTATACTTGGACCAGGAGGCAGTCATGAAAACAGAGCAAGGAGACACTGTAATGTTCAAAATCGGGAAGGGTGTATGTCAGGGATGTATTCTGTCTCCATACTTTTTCAATCTATATGCAAAACAGATCATCCAGGAGACTGGGCTGTATGAAGAGGAATGTGGCATCATAATTGGGGGAAAGTTCATCAAAAACCTGCATTATGCAGATGACACAACCCTACTTGCTGAAACCTAGAAGGACCTGAAGCACTTGCAGCCTTCCCTTGGAGAGGGACATCACACTTGGAAGGATGGAAACACAGGAGAGGAAGACCCTCAATGAGATGGATTGATTCAGTCAGTGAGGTAATAAGGGTAGGTGTGTCAAGGACAAGGAGGTAGGCACAGGATAGAGCAGGGTTTAGGGCTCTTGTATATAGGGTCACTATGAGTTGCAAGCAACTTAGTGGCACATAGCAACAATTGGTGCTGGATAAGAGTATTGAATATACCATGATCTGTCAGGAGAACAAACAGATTCAACCTGGAAAGAGTGAAACTAGGCTTCTTCTTAGAAGCAAGGATTCTGAGGCTTTGTCTGACTTACTTTGGGCATGTTGCAAGGAGGGACCAGTCCTTTGAGAGTGACATCATGCTTGGAAGGGTGGAGGGACAGTGCAAGAGAGCGAGACTCTGAATGAATTGGATTGATTCAGTGACTAGAGTAGTGAGAGGAGGTGTGTTGAATACATTAAGCTTGGCACAGGTTTCAGGGCTATTGTCCATAGGGTTGCTATGAGTCGCAAGTGACTCGATGGCACATAACAACAATTGTTAACATAGTTACAATATGACAGTATTCTCTTAGAGATGTTGTAAGGATTATGGAAAATGCAGTCAGACTGCAAAATATAATCTCTTCTCACACCTTGACTCATTTTGAATCTCAAAATATAGCAAGCCACTCATCACTTCCTCTAAAAGTAAAGTCTCCTTTTAATTAGATGGTAAGCATTAGGTTACCACTAGAACATTTTTGTCAGCACCAGAAAGTATTGCTTAAGGGCTTCAGAATCAGATTACAATATAATGACCTTCATGTTGCTGGGAATCACAAGTCAATGAAACCTACTCTGGGCATTATGCACATTCCCATATTTAACTCAAAACCCATCACTGCTATTCTGTCAAAGAGGAAATCCAAGATGCAATTTTTTTCCTAACCGTGAAGGTAAAGTTTATCCCTCTGCAGAACAATCCCTTTTTACTATGGGAGTTTATCTGGGAAAAAATAAGGCAAATCATTTTTTCCCCTTTTTTCTCTTGCTCCCTTACCCCTTATTATTTATTCTTTATAAAAAATTGTTCATGCATTTAATTCACTTTGGCTTCATTGTGTGCATCTGAGCACAAATGTTTTAACTTTTAGTTACAGATATGTATTCACATTTCAGTCCTTATGTTCCAAGTCACAAAGATCTCCTTCATTACCTCAGGTAGTCCATAAAATTTTATGAAACAATCAGTTACACTCTCAGTCAATACTTATGACCTTGTGGAAATTCATACTATTTTTGTCCGTTTTCCAGGAGAATAATAATAAAAAGGTCATATTGGAGAAATAAATAAAACAATAGCAAGCAAGGTGAAAGAGAGTTATTTTAAATGGCCATAAAAGAAATTGTACAGTCATGACAAATGCAGACTAACATACTGAGAGAAAAATCTATTTAAGATAGGGTAGGAAAGTTTATGGGAAGATAACAAGTACAATGAACAAAGATTTAGTAGATTTAAGTTGGTCTTTTCACCTTGATAAGTCAGAGAAAACAAGGATATATTTTATTACCATTTTGGTTTTAATTTTTAAAAACTATGAAAATATTATAGTGTCTTCCCCTTCTTTCTCAGAGTAGCTATCAAGGTCTAAATAAAACTTATTTTGGCAAAGATTTATAAAGACTCTAAATCTAAGTGATGATAACCGTTCGTGTTCTTGGTCACTAAACAAATGTTTGTAAATCCACCCAAAGGTAGTTCTGTAGACTATGCTGATTTACCTTCAAAAACATCCATTGAAACCCTCTAGAGCTCAGAGAAACTCTGACACATGGAGTCAAGGGTCAGGATTGGCAATGGGTGACTAAACAAATATTAACATATAAGATATTGGAATTTGGCTAATTTACACTCTCAGCAAGTATATCAGTGGATCTATTGTCAAAGAGGAAATAAAAAAGAGGGGATGGCATGTAGGAAATGAAATGATTCTCTATTTAGAGACAAAGAACATGTAACATGGCAACTTATTGACATAACGGTATGGGGCAGAGTGAAAAAGAGAAATTTGTTGTATTTTAAGGAGCTCTGGTGGCCTCGTGGTAAGGAGTTGTGCTGTCAACCCAAGAGCACATGCTTCAAATCCACCAGCTGCTCCACAGGAAAAATATGGACAGTCTCCTCCTTTGTGGTTAACTGTCTCTGAACCCCCACTAGAGGGTCAGCTATGGGTCTATTCTGACTCGAATTTACCTCCCAGACTCATGTGAAATAAGATTTTTCTGTCAAACAGAAAAGGGAAACTGTTAATCAATGTAGAAAGAATTGATTAGAGATCCCTACTATCTTGACTAGAGTATTCTTTTAAAAAAAGTCTGTGAGTGAGGCAACTTCTTAGGGTCATTAAGAGAGGCCATAGAGAGAGGGGGGGATAAAAACAAACCAAATTTTTTAAAATGTTCAAGTCATTTCACTCATCATGTTTCAAAATATGGTATGAATACACTATTTAAGGGTAGTGAACTACTAAGGAAATTATATTAATTTTATAGAAATATTTATTTAATGAGATATATTTATATATAAACATTTGTTTGTGTCTAGGAACTAACTAAAATACATCGGATTATTTTAGCAACAAGAAAAGGTGTCTTGGAACCCAAATTTAAACTCCTGCTCTATGTTGGTTTTAAAGTGCTATTGACTTGATTCTGAGACTCATAGTGACTATGTTTTTAAAAGAACAGAATGATGCCAAGTTCTTCATCATTCTTAGAATTGGACTCTGTGTGTCCATTGTGCTCCAGTTATTGCTTTGTATTAGCTTTCTATTACATAACCATGTAAGCCTTATATATGATGATTAAATGCTACCATGTAACTCTATCTACCTCAATAACTAAACATGTTCCTGCCTCTGAACCCCGCTAGAGGGTCAGTTATGTGTCAGTTCCCACTACATGGTACATAACAACTAACAATTTCATTTCAGCTATTTTTACTGTATGTCTTGACCTACACAGTGGAGTAAGCATAGAATTCGTCAAGGTTATTGGAAATTCCCTTACAAATTTCCTGTAGATTGCAAAAATATAAAACAGATATGTCTTGGTGAAAGTTCAGTCAACATACCCTTTAAAGACAAGAATGGTGAAGCTTCATCTCACATGTTTTAGACATGTTGTTAGGAGTGCCATTCTCTAGAAAGGGACACATGTGCTTAAATGCAGAGAGTCAGCCAAAGAGAGGAAGACCCTCAATGATATGGATTGACACAGTAAATACAACGAGCTCAAGTATGCCCGAGATGGTGAGGATAGTCCACGATAGGGCAGGGTTCAGGTCTCTTGTTTAGAGGGTCACGATGAGTTTTACTTGACTTGATGGCATCTGATAACAATGGCAACAAATCATAAATGTATTCTTCAGGTCATGGTGAAAGCTATGCCCTTTGGATGAAGATAGGAAAATCTTTCCTGGTAAATCTACCCTCAAATTATTCCAGTCTCCCTTATGTTTTAATCTCTTCTTCTCTATAATTCCAAAGCATTTCAATTTCATTTAATGTAGGGCACTTTTTTGTTCATGTTTCAGTTAACCAATTGTACAGATATTTATAATCCTAGTCCTTGCACTACAACATCAAATAGAGAATTTCATCTTTGGGTTTCCATAGATAAGTTTGACTCGACTTTAAGGAACCTGAGTGGTACACACCATTCAGTACTTGATTGCTAACTGGAGGTGTGGTGATATGAACACAGTAGGATACATTGCAGGAAAAGGGTCTAGATATCCATAAAATCCCTTATAGTGTGGCCTGTTCCGTAAAACCCTGAGGAAACTGTAATCTGTTACATGGGGTTGTTATGTATCATAATCAAATTTACAGCACACCCAACAACAATACCAAACAAATTCTATATTTTCATCATTATATCTATCTAAACGTTCTTAATGTTGAGTACCACAAATCTATAGATTTCTGTCTATACAAATTAGAAATTTCTGTAGTTCTTTTGGACTCTAGCAGATGTCTTCATATGTCATATTTTGCACTTCATCCTTTAGGAACTGCTACTACTTTAATTCAGAAATCAGTAGTGTTGATAGACTTAGTAACTATCTTAAAAGGCAAGTTCAGATAAAGCCATCAAATAAAAAATTAATTAGTAAAAACAGAGTTAATGGCGAGCTCTGGTGGCCTAGTGGCAAGAAGCTGCACTGCAATCTCAGAGGTACACGGTTCAAATCTGCCAGATGCTCTGCTGGAGAAGGAAGAACAATATCCTCCTGTATCAGTCAGATCTGATTTGACGGTACACACACAAAAATAATTAAATTAAATTAAATTAAAAAAACAATAAAACTTCTTTCTTAAAAAAAAAAAAACCAAGAAAATAAAAACCAACAGAGTTAACGTCTTCTTCAGAGAGTCGGAGATTTCTTCTTTTACAGGCAACAAGACCAAGGAGAATTTAGAGAGTCAATGTTCCCAGCTTTATCAGAAGTTTGCATTATCTCTATTGTAATTTTTAAGATCTGCACTTTTTTCTCTCTGTGGAAACAGCAGACACTTTCAGGTTTTGAGATTATTTTTTTGTTTTATCTCCAGTCACTTGCATACAAAACTCAAATTTTTACTTTAGTAAACATGGTTTTTGTTGATATAAAAGTTTCTTTGGAGCAGATATAATTACTTTCACATCAAAAATGGGATGGCTGCACTAGGTATTTAAAGCCTGAGTGCATCTTATTATTTTACCAGTTTAAAAAAAAAAAATGAGTCAGTCAATTTTACTATATTCATCAGGGAAAAAATAATGTTCTAAAGTGTCCAATAAGTACTCACTCAGAGCCCTGCTACTATTAAGTATTTGTTTAGGAATGTTTAAGGGTAGTATTTTGTGTATCTTTATTGCCATATTAACCGTGGACTATCAGTGCCTGTTTTATACTGGGAGTCCACTATTGCTGCCTTTAAAATGAATCAGATTATGGAACCAATTTTAAAAAATCCAAAGAATATTCATCTTTAAGTATCTCTTCTTCTAAAATAGTTATCAGCAAGAAAAATAAGTTGGTGTTGTAATATTCAACCTAAAATTCACGGGTCAGCTTGACAACTAGACAGAAGAATTTCTATTATAGTCTTGAGGACAAATTTATTCCTCTCCACAAAACCTCTTGTTTCTTCTCAGACTTTCAGCTTATTTCATGATGTCCACCTGTGTTTCTAGAATAAGGTACTTTATTGCACCAATTAATTGTAAATGACAGTCACATCAACAGAGTAATTTTTACAGAAAATTCTGGTATAGTATTTGGCCCAAAAAGTTGAGCACCCTAGTAGTCAAATTAATACGTAAAATTCACCATCACACGTGTTTCCATATTTTAAAAATATTTTAATCAAAGAAAATATTTTCCTATTATAACTCATGAAACATAAGAAAATTAGAAATAGTTTTATAAGGATAGTGATTAGAATGTGAATATACATGCATACCCCCATGTAATTTTAGAGCCAGTCAAGTAATGTGTACTAGATGTGCCAAAAGCAAAATGCCTTGTCATATAAGTAGACTGTCAATTATTAAAAGTACTATTGTTAATTAAGGAATATTAGTTTCTTATAGTCATGAGAAGGATCACTTTGATGTGACAGGATTAGGATGTTGTTGTTGTTGTTATGTGCCATCAAGTCACTTGCGACTCATAGCGACCCTATGTACAACAGCTCTAAACTCTGCTCTGTCCTGTGCCAATCTCATTGTCTCCGACACACTCATCCCGATTGCCCCAGTCACCAAATCAATCCACCTCCCAGAGGGCCTTCCCCTCCTGCGCCTGCCCTCCACCATCCCAAGCATGATGTCCTTCTTCAAGGACCTGTCCATCCTTACAACATGACCAAAGTATGTCAGACGAAGCCTCAGAATCCTTGCTTCCCAGGAGCAGCCGGTTTAACCCTCTCCAGGATGAATCTGTTTTCTTAGCAGTCCATGGTACCCTTAACACTATTCTTCAACACCAAAGCTCAAAGGCATCAAGTCTCCTTCTATCCTTCCTGGTCATTTTCCAGCTCTCTGACGCATAACATGTGATTGCAAATACCATGGCCTGTACCAGATGCACATTTCTCTTTTTTTTTTCAGATGCACATTTCTTAAAAGCCCTCGAGAGACACATGTGCTTGCACTTTGTACATGTTTACCACAGTGAGACAAAAATGTTGCCAGTTACCTATTCATTAATTAACCAAAAATATAATTCTATTGCCAATAATATTGTACATTTTATTAACATTCTTCTGTTCTTACCAGTCCTACAATGGAATATGCATTATCCACAAACAAATATTATATTAAATAACACTTTCAATCTCCTAGACACTCCAAACACTAATTTACAGGGAAAGCATTCTTATTTTCCCCACTGAGTCCTTTGAAAGATTTCTAGCACTAAGTGTACTGAAGCCTTTCCCTGGATAAATTCAAGGAAATTAGCAACAACAAAGAAAGGAAATCAGAAAATAGGACTTAGGTACTGCCAACCCTATTCTCGGTATTTTGATACTTAATTTTCACCATTAATTTTATATTGTAGTAACAAACAACATGTTAGTTATCAGTTTCTGGTAATTATGAAATGAAACATTCCTGTTTTAGGAAGGTGCAGCCATAGAGCTCTTTGGAGGGAAGAATGATGAGACTCTGCCATACTTTGGGCATTTTGCTAGGAGGAGCTTTTCCTTGGAGAAGAACATGATGCTATGAAGGATGGAAGATCTGGAAGGAGAGGAAGACCCTCAACCAGGAGGACTGACATGGTGACTGCCAAGTGGGCTTTTGTGTGTCAGAAAGTGTAAGGATGCCAATGGAGAGAACAGGGTTCAGGTCTTTTGTTGATAAGGTCCCTATAAGTCATACTCGACTTGATGCTACTTAACAACAACAACTACTACTAAGTAGTTAGTTCATTCTGGCTGCATGTTTGATCGATTTTTTGATTGTAACTATTGGTAGATGTCATCTATTTCTTCCTCTTTGGCTGTAGTTGTTGGTGCATAAATTTGAATGATCGTAGTATTAACAGATCTTGCTTGTATGCATAGGGGCATTATCCTGTCACTCACAGCATTGTATTTCATGATGGATCTAGAAATGGTCTTTCTAACCAGGATTGTGACCCTGTTTTTTCCTCATTTTCTCATTTCCAGCAGAGTCGATCATGTGATTGTCTGATTGAAAATGTCTCATGAAAATCCATTTCATTTTGTCAGTGCCTAGTAGTCAATATTTATTTATGTCCAATTTCTTCCTTAGCAATCTCCAATTTCCTACATTCGTACTTGTAACAGTCCATGCTCCAATCTCTAGGGCTTTTTACAGATGTACCTTTTCCTTTGTGATTCCTAATACACAGACTCAACCTCAGATACCATATCTGCTAGTGTAATCTAAGTGTGCTCTCTTGTACATAGAGTTTTTGAGGCCTGTTCTTTCTGAATGAATGGCCAGTCCTTCTCCTTAGTCTGTCTTAATTCAGGTGCTCATCTCTAGAGCAATATTTGACAGAAAAGCATTTTACCAAAAAGAGCTGATGAGCATATGCAGGTAACAGATTAGGAGTTGGTCCCAGCGCCCCCCCCCCACTGCCACATGTGTTGTGTTACAATTCTCACCCTGCCCTGCCAACACTCAACAACAACCTGCATTATGCAGATGACAAAACTTGCTTGCAAAAAATGAAGAACAAGTGAAGCATTTGCTGCAGAAGGTTAAGAACTGCAGCTTTCAATATGAATTGATGTTCAGCCTCAAGAAAACAAAAATTCTCACCACTGGGCTAATTGGAAGGCTTATGATAGATAGTGAAGAGATTGAGATTGTTAACAGCTTCAGCTTGCTTTACTCCACAATCAACACTCTTTGTACCAGTACTCTGGAAATCAAAGGTAAATTACATTGGGAAATATTGTTGTCAGGGACCTCTACAGTGTACTAAAGATTGTGATATCAGTCTAGAAACTAAGGGTAGAGGGTCAGCATAGGATAAACAGATCCTGTGTGAGATGGATTGACATAGTGCATGTGGTAATGGGGGCAGTTGTGTCAGAGATGGTGAGATTGGTTCAGGATAGGACAGGATTTGGAGTTATTTTTCATAGGGTTGCTATTAGTCATAGTCAACTCAATGGTACATAACAACGCTACAAAATATTTCTTATAGTCTGACAGTAGACATTTAATATCTAGGTAATTGTTATAATGAGCAAGCTGCTTCTGTTTCTCACATTTTATGAATTCTAACTTGCTTGTCAATGAACATGTGTAAGTTTATCTAGAAATGCTCATAAATATCGAGCTACCTTTTTGTTGTGTGACATTGAGTTGGAACCAATTCAATGCTGAACATTGAGTGATTTTCAAAGACAATAAATTGCCTGTCAGAAGATTACCCATCCTTTTCCTGTGGAGCAGCTGGTGGATTTGAACTGCATGCCTTTGTGATTGCAGCACAGATTCTCACTACTAGGCCACCACAGCTCTGTAACAACCTTACTAATTTCTGATACTAAGGGAAAGGATTTTTCCCATGCATGTATTTCTAAGTAGAGAGTAAAGTCAGCATTCTCATGTTGTTATTGTTGTTATGGGCCTTGAAGTCAACTATGGTTCATAGCAACCCTATGAACAATAAAAGCTCTGAGCTCTGTTTATCCTGAGCCAATCTCACTTTACTTCTGATGCACTTACAATCATATACACTTACTCTCATTACCATAATTACTGTGCCAAGCTATCTAATCCAGGGTCTTCCTCTCCTGCACTGAACCTCCACCCTTACAAGCATGATGTTCTTTTCCAAAATCCAAGCCCTCCTGACAGCATGACCCAGGAAGGGTAATTATCATTTGTCTTGTTTTCTTTACATTTTCTGTTGTTTGTTTGAAGGCTTTTTGTACTTTTGTTTTTATTAAGTAAAAAAGCAATTTTAGTATTTTCTTTATCTGAAAAGGTGACTCTATAAAAAATGTTATGACAGTGATGCTGCCTAGTTGCTCAGTTGCTGAATGTCATGCCATCAGGCCACTGAAAAAGGACTTTTATCAATGATATGTCACCAGTAGGGCAGTGGCATAACTAAAATTTCTGTTGATTCATATTCATAAATAAAAGTTGGAAGATGTATAAATTAACTTGGTGGAAAATAATAAATAAATCAACCTATATAAAGTAGAAAGTAGAATATATGGTAAGGTTGTGGGGGCAGGGGAACCTAAACACTTGTCTTTGTTTATTCTTTTTCTCAGAACAATAAGAAATACACTAATGTGTGTTATGACAAAATAAACCTGAACTTTCAATGAATAGAGAACATTTTCAAATGAAGGCTAGACTTGGTTTGGATGTTATTTATTATTTTTGCCCGAGCTTTTAAGTATTTGATGTGCTTAGCCCACAAAACTCTGGTGTCTCATTCAGTGGAGACAAGGATTACAATGAAGGGGAAAATGTTCTCTGCCAGAGCTAATAAACAATAAATAACTGAGTGTGGAGTGAAAGGGCAGTTTTAATGCTAACACTAGAGAAATATCATAGGGGGAAAATAATTCAGATTATTGATGAGGTAACAAAAATCTGGAAGACCTAGCAGAATTATCTATTAAAATATTTTTGAAAGTAGTGTGATTTCTTTTTGGTTGCAAGATATTTCCCAATGGTAGGGATATTTTTCCTTCCTTATTTCAACATTTTTTACTTTTTTTTTTTTATTCTCCGAAATACCACCTATGTTGCTCTTTTATCTTGTGAGTTGTTTATGTCTCAAGTTCATCAGCATTACATATGAAAAAAGATAACTATAAGGCATGCTTAAATTTAATTTCAAAGGCTAGAAATTATCTAATAGTTTACAAAGGATTTCTTATTTGCCCCCTTGGAGAAAGATTGTTAACACTTTAAAACTTCTGGCAACGCAAATATCATATGCTATTCTTGAAGTGCTTTCTAAAAATTATGCCTAAATCTGTAGAGACAGATCATAACTGAGCGTGAGTGACGATCCGCTCTGGGATGGAAACTTGCACCCACTTCTGAGTACTAGCTTATCTCTAGGTCCCTTTTTTAGAAGATAACCACTGCTTCTCATTCCCCTTATTTTAGTGTTACAAATGTGTCATGTGTTTGATTACACTAGAACTTTACAAAATCCTTTTCTAAACTGTTGCTGTTATCAGTGTTGTTATGTGTTGTTGAGCGGGAACAAACTCACAGCTGACCCACCAACAGGTTTTTCAGTGGCTGTGAAGCAAACCGGACGAGATTGCCCATTTCCCCTCTAGAGCAACCATCATACCTTTTGGTTCACAGCACAAGTCTTAACCATACTAGACACAAGAGTTCCCTAACTAAGCCTCCTTTATTTTTTTAAAAAAGTTGTTGATTTACATAATGTCTTGAACCAGATATCACTTTTTCTCCTTAACAGATTTTTGTGCCCATTTCCTTGAGGAAATTGAAATGCTTTAGAAAAGGTACCATCTTTAAGGTCCTCAAAGAAGGAAATACGTATTTGTTTTACCACACAGAGAATGTATCCACTATGGAATAAATGAACTACAGAAACTGAACCGACAGTTTGATTTTATGCCATGTATAAAATTGTGAATACCAGAATAGATCTTGTTACCTCATTCTCACTTTACTCTTTCACCTTTGTTGATGAGAAAATTAAGCCTTTTAAATGTTCTCCTCTCTGATGAAGACGACACAAATCCATCATCTCTGAAAGAACTTGTCATTGTGGTGTATGAACAAGTTTCGTTCTATTCCTGATAATTAAATGCGTTTTCCTAAAAATTAAACTATAGGAATAATGAAAGATCTTATTACTTAAAAATATAACCTTTGAGTTGCTGCCAATCTGCCTACTGTCTCTACTGAGGAATCTAAAATAAGCACCAACATCCAAGACAAGCTAAATAATGCCACCAGAAGGGTACCTCCTGTTAGAATGAGTTTGTATTACTTTGCAGATTAATTAATTGTGAGAAGGAGCTTACAGAATGAACTATGGACAGCTAATTTGGGATGAAAAGATGCATAAACTAGGAAATCATTTTGAGGGAGGTTAAATTAGCATTATTGTTAGCATGTGCTGTCAAGTCAGAATTGACTCATAACTGACCCTCCAGTGGATTTTCAGAGGCAGTAAATCACATAGAAAGAGATTGTCCATCTTTATCTCACAGAACATCTGGTGAATAATAGCCATGTGCTTTTAGATTGGCAGTGAAGCTTCTTACTAATAGGCATTATTGTTGTTGTTATTGATTGTCATTGAGTCAAGGTCAACTCACAGTGACTCTATGAACAAATGACCTAATGCCTTTCCATAGCTATTGTTGTTTCTCTAAGTTGATAGAGTTTCCAGAGGCATGTGGTTTAGGAAGTGGATGTCACTCCTGCTTCCAAACCTGTTTTACATCTGGGAGCTCCACCAAACACTGTCCACAGTGGGAAACCATTCTGGTATTTGATATCCCTATAGCACAAGGTTCAGCATCATAGCAAACCCAGGTTACCTCAAATAGCACACTGACACAGAGTGATGTGCAAAGTGGAAGAATGTTCTTCCAAGATATAACAGCACTAGTCTCAATTAGACTTAGTGTCAGCTGGCTGAAGCCTCTGGCTTCTTGAGGAGAGACAGGCTTTCTTTTTGCTCCAAGTGGGTGTCAGCACAGCGGACTTGCCAGATGACCTGGGGGTTTCTGGCCCAGAGTTTGCCAGCATTCGGGTGTGCCAGAATGGTAAAATATTGAAGGTCCCTAGAGCCCATGGCCGTAGGGCCTGTTTTTTCATTGTTTTTTGTTCAAACATTCTTCTAGGTCATATAACCCTAGTGTGTCCACTTGCTGACAGCAGTGACTTGGGTTGCGGTGAATCTGAACACTGTGACAATGATGGGTCAAATGTATTAATGGTTACCCATCGTGCACAGTGTTTGGTGGAGCTCCCCAATTAAAACAAGCTTGGAAGCAGGAGTGGCATCCACTTCCACAATAGCTTGCCTCTGGAAACCCTATGAACCTGGAGAAAGGATGAAAGTCACACAAGTGTTGAGGACTTTTGTTCTTGGGTCGCTATGAGTCACCTATGACTCGATGGCACTTAACAACAACAACAGTCTAAGTTAGCAATGGTCAAATGTTGTTGAGTCAAATATGACTTTAAGTGAGCTTTGCACAAAAGACCTGAACTCTGTTCTATGATTAACATAACTTCTGTACATCTATAAGAGAGTTTGTAGAGTTTCCAGCAGCACCTGGTTTAGGAAGTAGATGGTACTTCTGCTTTCCAACATGAACCAATCTGGAAGCTCATCCAACCACTGTACATAATGGGTAACCATTATAGTGTTTTATATGACTGTGGAATAGTGTTTAGCAAGATAGCAACTCCAAGTTGTTCAGTAAAGAAAATAGACACAAGATTGCTGTGTCTTTTAAAGAATATTGTTCCAAAATTAATAGATTTGGCCCAAGGGCCTGCAGCTCTAAGACCCTACAGGATTTTAAATCAACAACCTTGAGCAGGGTTTCACTCTTACCCTTAGTCTAAGGCTCAAGGGCTACTTACTTTTGAGGAGAGGGGCAAAGAAGAGTAACACAGTACAAAAGAACCACAGGAACTTCCCCTGCCTGACTGCCATCGAGACGAAACTACCTTGAAACATTAGGCTTTAGGCAAAGAAAAAGTGAGCCCCATGATTTTGGTGGGATAGAAGATAATAATGAATCTTGGGTAAGCAGTTACTTAACCACTGAGCCACCATGACTGCTGGCGAATACTATATAAAGTTTGAGTACTGGAACCTTTAACATCTGACTTCTAATTTTGGACTACTACTTCAGAGATACATAACCTTAGACAAGACTTTGAACTTCAGTTTCCACATTTAAAGCATAGTGAAAATGGCTTCTACTATCTATCATCTCTGTGTGAACATTAAACTAACAATTCAATTGTGCACTGTGTGGTACAGTGCCTAGAACACAACAAACAATCAGTGCATGCTAGCTGCTATTAGAATTAACAGAATCATTGCTACCAGAACCGTATCTAATAAGGGTCTTTGACTTCGCTGCTGTGTAAGTGCTCAAGGGGAACACATAAATCAAATGACAACATAGAGGAAACATTGTCCAGATTTTAATCTAAATTGGTTTAAAATGTTGTTGAAAGGTCAACATTTCAAAGAAAATCTATGTTCCTCCAAAACTGCAGATGTGCCTAATATATATACTCAGTCTTTGAAGAGAAGTTTATTTGTGGACAGAGAGGAAATTGCCTTAAAAACAAAGAATCAAGATGTGAATCCTAGCATTTGAGAAGTAATTGAAAAAGTCAGCTGCATCTGGCCTTTAAGACCTTAGCATTTTCCAGTCCTAAGATGAGTGAAGTCTCCTCTGTCACTTAAAGCTGGCAGTAAAAGTTTAGAAAGAGAGAAATGGTGCCTCGCCAGTGTTTAACTAATAACTGCCTCACTTGTGTAAAGAGTCTGGATTCTAGCTTCAAAAAACCTTTTGCTAATCACTATGAAAACTTTCCCCTTCTTCTTTTCCAAATTTTAATGAGAGACAATTTGCTGCTATTGGACAAGCTTATTCTCCATCAATTTTGATGTGATTTGGAACATGCCAAACACTCCCCAATGACATTTTACAGTTGTCCAAATGACAGCTTTCACACAATTCCAGGGGCATAACAAGTAGTTATCTAAAGCCAGACCTCTCTGGAGAAGCAAAATGCTAGGCACATTCTTGGCTGTGGTAAGCAAATAAACACATAATCATTCCCCTAGGGAGCGTTTAGCACATTGAGGGAAGTCTGGAAATGGCTAGGTTCCTAAGAGAGAGATTTAAAAGGAGGATACTGGTAAATTTCCAGTTAATGAGTAAGAAATGGTTTCCTTGCCTTTGCAAACACACAAGCAAACAAAAAAAAAAATCCCCCAAACTCAGAAACATTTATTTGACTAGATGGATGCTTCACTACCCAAAACAGGTAAGACTGAAACTTATTATAAATAAAAGATATTTCATTACTCAACAGAACAATATGTATACATATTTGTAGTATTATTTTGTTAGCGTATAGTATTATATGTTTTTCATTGCCTCCTCAACCTATATTCACCTATTTTTTCTAAAAGCATTCTGCAAAACTAGTTATTGTTTTCTAGGGGAAAAAAACATTCTTAGAGAGAGGAAAAGTACCAAACTTTTCATCATTCTTTCTAATGTAGAAATTTCTACTAAAAATAGTCAAATAACTAAAAGGAGGTTCTTTTAGATTTCCAAGGAAACAGCAGAAAGCCAATATATGGCCAGCATTATCCATGTAATTTTTGGGGTTTACTGAGTGATGAACACTTTCCTTATATAAGCATCTGATCTCAGGGTTTTCACTCTGAGAACATTGAGATTTCAGTCTGAAGACATTTTGAAATATTAAAGAGTCGTGAACCTAACCACCCTTCTATCACCCATCTAGTTTATTTATATAGGCAGAATGATTCTTCTCTCCATTTCAGAAGGCGAGATACAGCGACTTAGTGGTAAGGAGTTGGTCACCAACCTAAAGCCTTACTATACAAATCCACCACCTGCTTGGATATACTACTTCTAAAATTACCCATTGGAGGGTCCACTATGGATTGGTTCCAACTCTACGGCACATAAAAACAACATACATAGAAGCACTCAAATATATATTTAAACATTTGGGGGAAATTTTCTTTTAAATTAAAAAATATATATACATTTATACTGATCATCAGTATGGGCAAAAATAAGTAGCAAAGTACTCCCAAAGTCAAACATGCTTGTTATCTTAGTTTCTCACAATCTTTCAAAATGTTTATCAAACTACTTTTGAGTGACTTACCATTATTTAGAGAAAATTTATTGCATATGAGAGAGAGATGACCTGGCCCAGTGGACAGAAAGCGATGCTACCAAGCCAAAGGTGGATGACGGTTAATCTTCGACCCTTGGGCCTGTCTTTCATTGTTTTTGTTCAGACATTCCTCTAGGTCGTATAGCCCTGGTGTACAAGTTGCCATACCGCGTTCACTTGTGGTTGCTGTGAGGCGGAACACTGTGACACTGATGTGTCAAATGTGTTAATAGCTGATTACCCAATGCGGACTGAGAGTGTGGTGGAGCTTCCCAATTGAAACAAGCTTGGAAGGAGGAGTGGCATCCACTTCCATAATAGCTTGCCTCTGGAAACCCTATGAACTTGGAGAGAGGATGAAAGGCACCCAAGCGTTGAGGACTCTCCTTCATAGGATCGCTGTGAGTCGTCTGTTACTTGACGGCACTTAACAACAACAACAACAACAACATTGCATATACCCTAGTATTTAGACATTCACTTGTTTATTCCTATTATATTTTACAAAACTACAGAAACTTGTTTATTCCTATTATTTTTTAAAAAAAATTACAAACCCCCCCAAAGCTTATCTTCTGCTGTTCTCAAATTTTATATTGCTTCATAGCCGTTTTAAAAGTCATTTTAAACTTAAACAAATAAAATGAACAACAACACAAAAAAAAACCCCAAACTTGTCTATAATAGGCTGATAATTTTGACGTTTCCCTTAATATAATAAGTCAATAAGATTTTTCTTTAACTCTCAAAAGATGATTATATATTTCTTTTGTTCTATCATATAAAAAAGAAAACTATCAAAATAACTCTTTTATTACATTAAAAACAAGATATAGATACCTGGATCAAAAATATGTAGTCACTTCAGATCTCTAAATAAAATATAAATTAATTTCTTAACTCATAGATTTTCAAATGTTAAAAGGGGAAAATTGTTTTTGTCCGCCTTGATGAGGTATTGTGAGGATATCTCAATATGTTTGTTGTGGTTATGGGCCGTTGAGTCACCTGAGACTCATGGCGACCCTTTGTACAACAGTCCTAAACCCTGATTTATCCTGTGCCAATCTCACTGTTTCTGTACACCTACCCCAATTATCCCAGTCACTGAATCTATCCATGTCATCGAGGGTCTTCCTTTTCTGCGCTGTCCCTCCACCCTCCCAAGCATGACATCCCTCTCCAAGTTCTGGTCCCTCCTTGCAACATGCCCAGAATATGTCAGACAAAGCTTCAGAATCCTTGCCTCCAAGGAGCACCCTGGTTTAACCTTCTCTTGGAAGAACCTGTTCATTGTCTTATCAGTACATAATGGTATACTCAATACGCTTCTCCAGCACCACAACTCAAAAGCATCAAGTCTCCTTCTATCATCTGTAGTCATTGTCCAGCTCTCTGACGTATAACAAGCGATTGCAAAGACCATGCATGGCCTGTGTCAGGTGCATCTTTGTCTCCAGAGTGACATCATTGCTCTTTTAGTAATTTGGAGAGGTCTCTAATAACAGATTTTCCCATTGCAATACATCTTTATTTTCCTGGCTGCTAGTGTCAAAAGTGTTGATTGTGAAGCCAAGCAAACTAAAGTTGTTAACAATCACAATCTTTTCACCCTCTATCATGGTGCTGCCAGTTTGTCCAGTGGTGAGAATCTTTGTTTTCTTGATATTGTGTCTCAATCATATTGAAGGATGCAGCTCTTGACCTTCTGCAGCAAGTGCTTTAGATCCTCCTCAGTTTTGTCATCTGCATAACACATGTTGTTGATGAATCTTCCTCCAATCCTGATGCCACATTTTTTATATCTCAATATAGGCATGTGACAATTCCAGCCATATAATGTTCTAGATGATAATAATTATTGCCTTCCCTCATTTACTCTTGATTTTTTCCATAATCCTTTTCCTCGTTTCCTTCTTTCCTTTTTATTTCCTTTTTTGTTTTCCTCCATTATTCCTTCTTCAGAAACATTAGTCTGGACAAGATATACCTAAGAACTTCTGCTGTCTAAGTTTCTCATTAAAACTATAACATATGTAACTAGTATGTGCTGACTATGAAGGGGATATTCCTACTCCTATGGTTTTGTTTCAGAATTGTTTCCAAGCTAATATTTCCTTAACTCGAACTTTTTAGTTATTCTTTCTTAAAATATGATGTATAATGTATACTTTGTTTTTGCAGAACCTTTAATATTCAATGAGTGTGTGATTGAATGAAAGGGTGTTATCTATTTTAATTTGCTATGCACTCTGTATTTTCCTAAATATTCTTCTAGTTGTATTTTATTTTGGGCAGCATTTATATTGAATTAACAAGGACACAAAGTGGAAAAATGAAGGGGAAATATGCAGCAAGCCTTGTTTGGGTACTGGGGACAGAATGCAGCTTTTTCACCTCTGTGTTCCCTTCCCATCCTTTCTGTCTCCTCTCAGTCCCCTACTTCTCTGCAGTCTTGGTGTGCTTTAAGACCTCCATAAATGTTTGTTAAATGGATGAATGTGGACATCCACCAGCCTGCAAAGAAGTTCCAAGCTTATTTACTGCCCACGGTTACTAAATCCTGTAGGATTTGGCTACAATTAGAGCTATAAAATGGCTGCTTAGTTTTTATCAGGCCAAGGGCTAAAAATGACATAAAATACAAGGCAAGTCCACTTGAGTGTGAGCAAGGACACAGCTCAGACCAGTGCACTGAACAGAAATGATTGTGATTCCCAGGGGCTTGATTTACTGTCCTCTGATTTCCAGAGTGGCCAGAGAAGCAGGGCAGCTCTGACAGATCACTTTCTAGTCATGCAAGTAAAACCCAGGAGCATTATAAGACTTAGATTTGGCAAAGTCATTAAAAGATTGTAAAAGTGAGGTACTTGTAAATACTTTCAATTATGCATTTGCAAGTGAGAAGTGTCTGAGCCTATAGGCCAAATGAAAACCTTAGGAAAACCACAAGAAATTGTAACACACTAACTGTTAAATTATTTTAATTTAGCATTACGGTTTCTGGAATGTCAAATGGAGTTTTTCTATTAATGTACAACAGCTTGATAGAGTAGAAATACTTCTGCTTTGTGGAGTCAGATGTATCTGATTTTTTGTACTTTGACATATAACATTTACGTATTATAGTCCTAGCTGCATTGCTGTAAATCTTTGAATATCAGGTTCCTCATCTCAGAAATGAATATATGAATGTAAAAGTTTTAAAAGGATTAGAGAAGGATGTAAGGTTGTGGATATTTAGCAGACATATAATGATTTTCCCCCTCCATTCCTTATTTTCTTTACTTATTCTCCTCTTTAATTTTTTAATTGGTTTGCTTACAAAGTTCATATACATGGTGTTTCATGATATTCTTCATTTGCATTGTGTTTCATACAATCATTCTCATGCATTATGCTTTATAAAATTGATCATAATTAGACCTTGCCCATAATTACCTTGTCTTTTCAGTTGGATCCTTCTCATTACTTACCCACTCCCCTCCACTTTTAGTGGGATTGTAAAATGGAAAAACCACTCTGGAAGACAGTATGGCGGTTCCTAAAAAAGTTAGACATAGAAACTCAGTATTATCCAGCTATTCCACTACTAAGAACATACCCCAAAGAAATCAGAACAGATATATAAACGGAGATTTGTACACATATGTTTATAGCAGCACTATTCACCATCACAAGAACATGAAAACAGCCCAAATGTCTAGCCAAAAAAGGAATAAATTGAAAAGTTGGGGTACATTTACATAGTGGAGATTATGTAGCACTCAGAAGCAACAGTTTTGAAAAATACTATTTAAATTTGGAGAGGCTAGAAAGCATTATGCTTAGTGAACTAATAAGGACAAATATTGTTTATGGCCATTTTTATAAAAATAGAATGCTAACTAGTAACTGGAAGAGATCCATATTTGTTCCTATCCCAAAGAAAGGTGACCCAACAGAATGTGAGCCTATGGTGATGAAAGAAGAAGTTCAGGCTGCTTTGAAGGACATGGCCAAAAATAAGGCTCCAGGAATAGATGGTATACCAATTGATATATTTCAGTTAACAGATGCTGCCCTGGACGTTCTCACCAAGTTGTGCCAAGAAATCTGGAGAATGACCACTTGGCCAACTGACTGGAAGAGATCTATATTTGTTCCTATCCCAAAGAAAGGCGACCCAACCGAATGTGGAAACTACAGAACAATTTCACTGACTTCACATCCAAGCAAGATTTTACTGAAAATTATCCAAAAACGACTGGAACAGCACATCAACAGAGAACTACCAGAAGTCCAGGCTGGTTTCAGAAGGGGTCGTGGTACTAGAGATATTGTAGCTGATGTTAGATGGATCTTGGCTGAAAGCAGGGAATACCAGAGGAATGTCTATCTGTGCTTCATTGACTATGCAAAGGCATTTGACTGTGTAGATCATAACAAACTGTGGCTGACTCTGAGAAGAATGGGAATCCCTGAACACTTGATCGTTCTAATGCGAAACTTATACTTGGACCAGGAGGCAGTCGTCAAAACAGATCAAGGGAACACTGCATGGTTCAAAATTGGGAAGGGCGTACGCCTGGGATGCATCCTATCTCCATACCTCTTCAACCTATATGCAGAAGAGATTATCCGGGAGGCTGGGCTCTATGAGGAGAAATGTGGGGTCAAGCTTGGTGGACGATTTATCAACAATCTGCATTATGTAGATGACACAATCCTGCTTGCTGAAACTAAAGAAGACCTGAAGCGCCTGCTGCAGAGTGTCAAGGACTGCAGCCTTCAATATGGATTGAGGGTCAATGGCAAGAAGACAAAGATTCTCACCACTGGTCCAATTGGAAGCTTCAGGATGGATGGTGAAGAGATTGAGATTGTACACAGCTTTAGCTTGCTTGGCTCCACGGTCAACACTCTTGGCACCAGCAGCCAGGAAATTAAAAGGCACATTGCCATGGGAAAGTCTGCTGTTAGGGACCTCTCCAAAGTACTGAAGAGCAATGGTGTCTCTCTGGAGACTAAGGTGCATCTAATACAGGCTATGGTCTTCTCAATCACTTGTTATGCATCAGAGAGTTGGACAATGACCAAGGATAGAAGGAGAATTGGTGCCTTTGAGCTGTGGTGCTGGAGAAGAGCATTGAGAATACCATGGACTGCTAGGGAAACAAACAGATTTGTCCCGGAAAGGGTTAAACCGGGTGGCTCCTTGGAGGCAAGGATTCTGAGGCTCCATCTAACATACTTTGGACATGTAGTGAGGAGAGACAGGTCCTTAGAGAGGGACATCATGCTTGGGGGGGTGGAGGGACAGTGCAGGAGAGGAAGGCCCTCTATGAGATTGATTCAGTGACTGGGATAATTGGGATGGGAGTGTCAGAGACAGTGCGATTGGCAGAGGACAGAGCAGAGTTTAGGGCTGTTGTACATAGGGTCGCTATGAATTGCAAGTGACTCGACGGCACATAACAACAACAACAACAACTAGTAAAACTTATATGAGAATTCAAGTGGGAGAGGGCTAAGGATGAGTAGGAGTGAATCCTTTATTCTTTTATTATAATAGTAGTAGTGTTCCTATTGCTTTTGTTGCTACGGATGCTACTCTTGTAAGTTGCTCTTTTTATTTTTGGCTCACAGTGGCCCCTGACAGGAGTATATGGCTTTTGCTACTGTCTTCATCATTGGTGTTTCAAATACACATCATTGCTGTCAAAAAGATAGAAGGAAAGTTCAGAATGAAAACACAGTACTGCAGTTTCAGATGAAAAGAGAATGTAAATCCATTATTTATAAGTGGAGAAACTATTAAGATATTTACCCATCCCCATACAAAGAAGTTACCTGGTGGAAACCAGTATCAATTCTGAAAATAATAGAACTACTGGCACCTACCTTTTAAGTAGATAGAAACCATGCCACCGCTACTACTTATATATATGGGTAAAATCATTGCATTCAAATGGATGAGGGAAAGAAGTGCTTAAAAAGAATGTATTATTAGGTATTATTAGCATGATAGCAGTCCAGAATATGAGCTGAATAGTAAAGTGGACCAGGGTAGAAGAATTGTACAACAATGAAATAATTTTTTTCAAAAAGCAAACGGGGGGCATTGGTAGTGAGGAAAATGTGCAACAATGAATGAATGCGGAAATAGGAATTAAAAAAATAATTAAAAAATTAAATGGGTAAAATTATTGAAGTTAATGTATTAATATTCACATTTGTTTCATTATATATGATTATTAAAATATTCAGTGCAATTTAATGAATATATGTAGGAATGAATATGCTTATTAACATATTATTAATACTTTCACATGAAAAATACCTCAAATGAAGCTATAAAATGTTAGAAAACTAGTTAGTCTTTGTAAAAAATAATTAAAAACATAGCATATAAAGTAATGCAGATTTATGTAATTCTTTAAATCGTAAGTAAATATTTCATTTAGTGAAAGAAAAGGAATGGTGAACATGTGGAGCCATGCCATGAGGTGAGTGACCTTTAGCCAAAACATGAGCCGAGTTGAGAGATCTAGAGAAGGAAGCTAATTCTTGCTTTCAAGCCATGATAGAAGTTATTTTTAATGTGTAGCTATATTTTGGAAAGTAAAGCCTCATCCTAAGGTAGAAAATCTTTTGCCCACAAAAGAAAATTAAAAGCTTAGATAACCAAAACTAGTTACAGCTAGATGATTTTTAATATGATTCTACAGACTCACTGTAGCTTTTTTTATTCTTCTTTCATCGGAAACCCGGAACTACAGAGTACTGTTCTGAATAATTAGAACTATCACAACAGATAAGTATATTAGCTCTAACTCACACTAGGATGATTGTCAACAAAGCACGAGTCAATACAGTCCATCATTGTTCTTGATATATTGAAAGTTTGAAGTACAGACCTGTGCAAGAAAATCAGCTAATCCTCTTGGTTACTATATACTTAATCTATTCTCTGTGAACTATTTTATCTTACAACTCAGCTATTCTTTATTCTTAAAATTATAGATAGATCTAGAGTGAGCTTATTCTGAGATATTTCTGTATGTTTTTAAATATTTTCATGAAATTTACTTCTCATTTGATTAATGGAGTATCACAGATTGAATTATGTACTCACAAATATGTGTTGTAAGTAAATTTAAAGATAATATCATTTAAATAAATGTATTTTAAAAATTCAAAACCTCAAACATAAGGCAAAATAAAATAATATGTATTTTATAATAAAAACCCTTACCATAATAAATTCAGTTATTATTTTTCTGTCTACATTCTTCATTTTCTAATTAAATGTTTACTCACAAAGTTTATCTTCTTCCTTAAATAAAGTTCATACTTAAGATATTAAGTTGACATTAGTTAACACAGACAAAAGACTTAATGCAAGAATCATTGCAGGCTGTTTTCTATAATATGCAAAGTTACTTTACCGTTGCGTAAGTGACCACAGTTTGTTTATCTAGTGTTCCTATATGACATTTCCCCCTGCTTGTTAGCATAGTAATTATCAACTTCATTAAGTTCCGTGATGTCCAAGCTAAATTAATGATGATAACGATAACAATGATTTATATTCTTGTAAACATAATATGAACTAATACAGCATTTACTGTTTGCTCTCCATAACTTATATTTTCTAGTAAAAATATAGTATATACACACTCATAAGAGCACATTACATACAGTGATTTCTGTTGTTGAGTGCACTTTTCTCCAGAATATTTCTGGTAATATATGATGCAACAAATATTATTCCAACAATTATAGTGCATCTGAAATTTCTACTTCCCTAAATAAGCCTAGTGAAATATACATCTGAGTCTTTTAAATTTTGTATCTTTACCGAAATGCCAGCCTTATTTTTTTGCATATAACAATAGTATCACTTTATTAAAATTTATATAGTAACAAATTACCTGAATCATTTAATATTTGAGCAAATTGATTTATATAGATTTTGTCTCACATTTTATTCTAGGTATTGGAAATTATACTGAGGGTAATTTTCAAGATGTTTTAAGAGAGTTTTTAGTCTTACCTACTCCCTTCCATAAGCAACTGCAGTGGAATTTGAGTAATAAGGGAGAAGAGAGAAGTGAAAGTAAATTTATTTTTAAATTTACTAGTGCTGTTATTTTGTTGTTGTTGTGTGCCATTGAGTTGGAACTCAATCATAGCTGACCCTCCAAGCAGTGTTCAGAGGCAGCAAATTGCATAGGAGAAGATTGCCCATCCTTCTCCTGTGGAGCAGATGGTGAATTTAAATCTCATGCCTCTGGGATTGCAAGTTTTCTTACCACCAACCCACAGTAGCAAAAAATGTGGCAGTTCAGTATCACCAACTGTTATACAGAAGACAAATGGGACAGTCAGACCCTGAAGTACTTACGTCCTTGGATTTACTATGGGGTTTTCACGCTGTTCTATAAGGTGAGAATTAACTTGACAGTTGTCTGCTTGTTGTTGTTATTGTTAAATGCCCATCGAGTTGTAGGAGACTCATAGCGACCCTATGGATGAAAGACCTCAACACTTGTGAGAGTTTCATCCTTTCTCCAGGTTCATAGAGTTTCCGGAGGCAAGCTATTTGTGGGAGTGGGTGTCATTCCTGCTTCCAAGCTTGGTTTAATCTGGGAGCTCCACCAAACACTGTCCATTATGGGTAACCATTGTTGTCTGCTTAATACATGAAAATATTCTGTGACTTTCCTTATTATTGTTGTTGTGTACCATCAAGTCAGAACTAGCCGATATCTAAGCTAACCCTCGAGATGGTTTTCAGAGACAGTAAATCACATGGGATCCTTCTCCCTTGAGGCAGCTAGTGGATTGCAACCACACCTTGGGGACTGCAGCACAGTTTATCACTAGGCCATCAGAGTTCCCTGTTACCTTCCTTAGAAAGATGTATTAAGATTCAAAGTTCATTTTATTTAACAAAAAAAGTTTGTAGATATTTCCTTGTAACCTGTTTTTTTCTGTTAACCATAATGATTCAAGGTAAAGTTTTTGCCTTCCATACAGGAACTCTTCATACGGGCTATGATTCTCAGGCAATAAGCCTTATGCACCTCAGTCCCTTTTGTCTGCTGGTAGTGGTGTATTGTTTCAATAGGTTAACATAAGATTGCATGATCTATTTCAGGATAATTTAATGTCAGGCCATTGAAGCCTGACATTTGTATGTAAATAAGTAAATATCTAAAGTATGTCTGTATAAAATTGGAAATTACTATCTGCAGCTAATAATGGATATTAGGTTTAAGCAGCGCTTCTCTATGTTTATATAAAAACCCTTCTTTAATCCTTGGTAGAGGTAGAGATTAAGTGGTTAGTTAGTGAGTTCTTTTTTAAAAAAATATTTTATTAATTTTAATGAACATTTATTTACAGAGATTTTGGATTTCCATTCATTCATTGTTGTATTTTCTCTTTGCCCACCCCTCCCCCCTAGTTCGCTCTTCTCTTTGAAAAGTAAAATAAAAATTTCTTCATTGGTATACAGTCCCCCTCTCCTCACTCCCCATCCAGAGTACACTCCACTATGTAACCTTCATTCTAGACTCGTTTCATAACCATAATAACCAATACATTGCTTTTAAACTATTCTCTTCCACATCTGTTTCAATGTAGTATATATGATTTATCCAATTTTTCTCAGTCTTATCCCAACCCTGATGTCAGTCCCATTCTACAACAGTGCAACTATGCAGTATTTGTCCTTTTGTGACTGAGATATTTCGCTCAGCACAATGTCTCCTGGGTCACCCATTTTGAATAATATTGGATGAGTTCCTTATTTTTCAATGCAGTGTAGTATTCCATTGTGTGAATATACCACAGCTTCTCTGTCCATTCATTTGTTGATGAGCACTTAGGTTGTTTTGAACTTTTTGCTATGGTAAACAAAGCCGCAATAAATATGGATGTGCATATATCTACCTGGGTGGCAACTATGTTCTCTTTGGAAAATATTCCCAGTAGAGGAATTGCTGGGTCAAATGGTATTTCTATTTGCAACTTTTTGAGAAAGCTCCATACAGCCTTCCATAGTGGTTTTACCATTTTACACTCCCACCAGCAGTGAATAAGGGTTCCAGTTTCTCCATAACCTCACCAGCATTTGTTGTTTGCTATTCTATTAAATTTTACTATTCTTACTGGGGTGGGATGATATCTCACTGTTGGTTTGGGGTAGTGTGTACTTAAAAAAATAAAGTAATGGAAAAAAGAAAGAATGAGAGAAAAAGCTTTTTATTTACTAAAGGATAGTTATTATGACCCACAGCTTGCTCCACAGAAGATAAACGGACCAGTCCATCCACCCTCTAGGGACAGCTCACAGAGCTTGTTTACACACTGTAGTGTTGTGTGCTCCTTAGGGCCTTTTTAGATTCCCAAAATCCATTTTCAAATAAAACACTCCTGGACACACACACACACACACACACACACACACACACACACACACCACTAACCCCAAAACAGGGCTATATATATTTCTGAAGGTTAGAGGTCTGTAGATTCCTATCAACTTTTACATAAAGCAAAAGCTCTGGATCATTATTCAAAGCATTTAATTATCTTCCCTACTTGATCACTCTGATGCCATGACACTTCAGTAGTTCTGATTTGGTTCTTCTTCCTCCTACCTGGAACTTCCATTCCAGCATAGACTGCAGTATGACTTAATTTCCATCTGTTGCTCTACTGTGATTTAAATAATACAGTAGATAGAGGCCAATGAGAATTTTGACAGCAGATTTCCACATTGCGATATGTTTCTGGATTTCTCAACTGCAATAACATACCATGAGTTTTGATTGTGAATGCAAGTAAAATGAAGTATTTGACAACTTCAGTATTTCTCCATCTTTCATAATGTTGCCTAGTGAACCAGTGGCAAGGTCTTTTTTGATGTTAAGATGTAATCCGTTTTGAAACCTCTCATCTTTGATCTTCAGTAAGACCCACAGCATAGTAATTTAAATTGTATCTTGTGTATTTGAAAAGAGGGCAATGAATAAGGAAAATCAAAGAAGAATTGATACATATGAATTAATGAATCAGGAGAGAATATAAACTGTACCATGAATTGCTACAAGAATATATAAATCATTCTTCGATAAGGAAGTATATGAGGGTGTCTCTGAGAAGTATGGAAGAGAAAAATCTGTCTCAAGTATTTCAGAAATATTATTAGGTGGAACCAATTCCTGAAGAAAGACATCATACTTGATAAAGTGTTATGTCTTTAAAAATTACTAAGAACCTTAATGAGTTTGATTGACACACTGACAGCAACAATGTGTTCAAATATAGGAAAATTGTGAGCATGGTGCAGAATCAGTCACTGTTTCTTTCAGTTGTACATACATACAGTCTTATGTGTTGAAAGCGACTCAAGAGCACTTTACTCAATTTTGAAAAAATTAATTAGAGCTATTCTATAATAGAAATGATAATACTCAGCATAAGAATGTTGTGAGACTATTCACTCTAGTAATCAAGGGATAAGACATATTTTATTAATCAAACAATAAGGTATATTAATTGTGCTTTCAGGAGAGTTGACAAATTTTCTTGCATTTAGCTCATCTTCCTTCTGGAAAGAGATGTGTCTTATCTCTGGCTTTCTAATCTGGATGTAAGCAATATTGTAATTACATTATCCCCAGTTAGCCAGTGACAAGGAGGGTAAGGCAGAGTACAGAATTGCCTGAAATGCATTTAAGAGGAGCTGTGTACATAATTCTCTATTACGTCCTAGTAAGCTTCCCATGAGACTATAAAATACATTTCCACGAATGCACTCAGATTGATTTTAATGGTTTCAGGTGTACAAGTCAGATATAGAACTACCCAGATAGAAAGCTGACCTCTGTCCATTGCTGAAAGAAGATCAATATTATTGCACAAGTTACTACATAGCTGTATCACTCTGACACTCTTGTAATACCAGAAATAAAGAAAAATAATCCCTTAACACTCTAAGCTGAAACCTCACTGAGGTTAGATCTGAAAAGATCAGCTGGGTATAGAAAAAGTCAGGTAATTGTATTTAACAAAGGACAGACCATTTTTGGCTTATATTTCTAAGCATCCCCATGTTAATAGTATTTAGGAGTTTGTTAAGAGGTTGAATAAAATAATCCTGAAATGCCCAAGCCATTGAGTTCCACTTAATGTCACTGTCATGGTTGAATATTGACAGTTTTTCTGCTTTACGAAAATGAGTCAATACAAATATTCAGATTTGGAAAACTTTTTAATTGAGGAAACAAATGAGAAGATGTGACTATCGTATTTGTATTGCATTTGTACCTCAGCTTCTTCTAAAAGGAAGGAGAAGCCTGCCTAAGTGTGATGAGATGCTTTTTTGATAATATGTCCTCTTTCAGAGATTAATCCACAATGCCAATAAATCTCTACGGAAACATGATACAGTCTAGACTGTAGTACAAAATACACTTTTGTTACTTTTAAAATAAGATGTACTGCTAACCAGTGAGAACAGACTCATAGTAATCCTCTATTTGGTTTCTGAAGATCTAAATAGCATGGTTGGAGATTGCTCATCATTGTTTTGTAGTCGCTGGTGAATTAGAATATCCAGAGAAGCATCACCTTTGAGTTGACAGTGCAACTCTCTTTGAACTAGAACATTCATCAGTGTTGGCTATGTTGAAAGTACAAGTAATGTGTGTGTGTGTGTGTGTGTGTGTTTTAATTTAGTATAAAATTATTACAGTAAGGGAAGTAACTAGTAATTAGCTTCAGACAAAATAAACATCTACATGCATACTAAATGTATACTATGCTACCCTTTATTCTTTATCAAGATTTTTCATTTATTTTAACCAGCTTGTCCAAATTTTTGGGAACTGCGGTAGTCAGATAAATATTGTTTAAATTTTATAAGGCTTGAGTCATTAATATCTTTGTTTCTTACTGGACAAAGGAATAATTTATTTTTTAAATATGAAATTACCCAAACTGTTTCTTACATACCATTGAAATCCTCATTCCCTGTATTCCACATAGTACTAGACAAAGAAGGTCGAGGGGTAGGAGAACATTGTCCTGCTATTTTAGCTATGTTGTTGTTGTTGTTATGTGCCATTGAGTTGCTTGTGACTCATACCGACCCTATGTACAACAGCCCTAAACTCTGCTCTGTCTTGTGCCAATCACACTGTCTCTGACACTCCCATCCCGATAAACCTAGTCACCTAATCAATCCATCTCGTAGAGGGCCTTCCCCTCCTGTGCTGTCCCTCCACCCTCCCCAGCATGATGTCCTTCTCCAAGGACCGGTCTCTTCTCACAACATGTCCAAAGTATGTTAGACGGAGCCTCAGAATCTTTAACTCCAAAGAGCCACCCTGTTTGACCCTTCCCAGGATGAATCTGTTTGTTTTCTTGGCAGTCCATGGTACTCTCAATACTCTTCTCCAGCACCACAGCTCAAAGGCATCAATTCTCCTTCTATCCTCCTTGGTCATTGTCCAACTCTCTGATGCATAACAAGTGATTGCAAAGACCATGGCCTGTATCAGACGCACCTTGATCTCCAGAGAGACACCATTGCTCTTCAGTACTTTGGAGAGGACATATGTAAAGATCAATGATATACAGAACTATAATACAATTTGGTTAGATTTTTTTGCTTCAAGAAAGAGCTTCTAAAATATTTTTCATGTATTATATTAAAATATCATGAAGTCTGAGAAAGTTAATATATACCAGGTTCTTCTACACCCAGATTTAGTTGTTTGATTAAGCTCTGTTTAAAGAAAAATGCTTCCCTATTCAATTGATAGGGACTTCTAATGGCCTAACCATTAAGGAGTTGCACTGCCAACCCAACGGAAGGCAATTGAATCGACCAGTCACTCTGAGTGAGAAAGATAGACGGTAGCCTCTCCTGCAATAGACTGCCTCAGAAAACCTCCTGGAAGGGTCAGCTACTAGGCGGATCTGACATTATGGCAATAAATTATGAGTTATTAAATAAATAAGATGTGTTATACACATCACACTCACTAACTCCACGCTTTCAGAACCTACCCATAGCTGACCTTCCAGCAGGTTTCTGAGGCTGTAAGTTGAACAGGAGGTGATTGCCTATTCTTTCTCAAAGCAACTGGTAGATTCAAAACCACCATAGTTACTGCATTTGGTTACCAGCTCAGCTCTCTATTAACTATGCACCAGAGAGTAGATAATAAATATATAGAAGTTCCACCATGTACTCAAGGTCACCGGCTTTGTTGTCTTTATCTTAGTTTGTTAACTGCTGTGGAGTAGGTCCTGACTCATGATAATTAAACCAGTGAGGCTGAGTGTTTGGCAGTATTTTACCAGGCTTGTCTTTTGCATTTAATCTCATTTATTATATTTTTCTTTACGAGAATGTACCATATTATTCTAGTGAAATATATTTTATTTGGAGAAGTAACAATTCTATAGGTCTTCCAATGATATTTGTCACAACTTCACATTTTCAAAAAATGTTATGTTCTGTTTATAGTTTAATTGCCAAAAAACACAGCAATGCATCTAAATATATATATATATGTATATATGTATATATGTATATATATATGCAATTGAGAATTTAAAATATAAAAATCACGGACAGTAGACTGAGTGGTGGTGTATTTTATAAGGAATTTTTTATTTTGTAAAAAGGTTCACCACAGGAATTTTCTTTTTAGAAGATTTAATAGTCTGTAAGTAAGCACACAAATTTAGTAAGAAAACTATTTTGCAGGAAAAATATAGAAAAGAAGAATTTTAATGGAAATGTTAGTAGCTATCAACAATTGGTAAAATTAATCAGTATTGGACTTGAATATATGCATGTGAGACCTAAGTAGGGAGTCTTTTTAAATGTTTTACATTACTTTAATGAGATAAAATTTTATTTATGGCAGTGAAAGGCAATAGTTCAAGGTCTTAAAGGGAAATAATAATTTATCCTTTCAAAGTCATAAATGCATATTAGGAGCATTTTAAGTAATTTAAAACTTACTAGCTTTTACAGTGAGTAAATCAAATTACTTTCATCCAAGAGCACACAATAAATGGAAGTTTAGTTTTAAAATAAAAACAAAAACAATCCAAATTCTATGTACTCTAGTCATTTAAAAATATACTCACCAAGGACTTCTGCAATGTCTTAGATATGTTCTATACTTTTTGAACAATTTTATGGACATTGACCATTACAGAAGATATTTTAGAAAGTATTATTTATGTATTCTTGTAGAAATTTATAATTTTAAAGAAATAAAGCTATCCTGCCTGAGTCTTGTGAGAATATTATTCTCATTATGTAAAAGTCTGGATGATACAGAGATGAAGATGGAGATAGAGATGATAAAAGGGAAAGAACGGGAAAAAGGAGTCACCTAGCAAAGCTGCTAGTTTTATTAAAACTCATTTATTTTTTTAGTTTCAGATTAACAAAATGCAAGCATAAAACAAAACAAAGCAAATGTGTGTTTTATAACGTGCTACTCTCATTCTTTTTCTTGAACTTGAAAAGTTTTCATTCATTCTCTTCAGGAAATTCCTGTGATTAATTGTTAATCTTTAAGTGATGTACATAAATTCTAGCTTAGCTTTCCACAAATAGTATCATCATATAAAGAATTTTCATACTTTTTATCATAGTAATAGCTCTTAAATCTTATTTTTATATCACGTAGTGAACTTCCTCATTCTTTTAAAAATTGCATACATTTTAAAAGAGAGACATAGTATTTTACATATATATATGTATAATACACACTGTTTTTGCTAGTATTTTATATCTTTTTTCCTATTATCTATTTTCTAATTTGTAATAGTTTAAAATATTATATTTTCTTTTCCAATATATAATCTTAGTAATAATTAATTCTGATCTACAAAGACACAATTTTTATTGGTTTCAAATCTGAATTGCTTAGAGATGTCTCACAATGGCCAAAAAAGGCAAAGCATTGACTTAATTTCTTCCATCCTGGCTTACTGGCAAGACCTCAGAGTTTAAATAGTCTTGAATAGCACCCTAATTATGCAAGCTTATTTAGAATTTAAAGTAAATACTCTCCTCAATACTGAATGGGCCAAAGATTCTGGAGACCTCATGCTAATCTTTATTTTGCTACTCATTTCCTATAATGATGTAGTAAATTGATTTCACATCTGTGCCTAAAATGTATCTGTCAAATGAAAATGGATAAATGCAAGTAATGCATGTTGAAGCATCGGGGACAATCTACAATCTTGTGGCAGTAACTAAGAACTCTTTTCATATATTGGGTTTTATAGGTTTTATGCATTAAGCTTAGGATAACTGCTAACCCAGTGCAGTAGTATTTCACTTTTCAAATATTTTATGAATGTATAAGTTTATTTTTTAATTCTAGCACGTAATAAAATATATTTCTCATATAAAAATGTTTCTGGTTTGTTTTGTTAACTTCTTCTAAAGGAGAAAGAAGTAGTGTAGAGAGAAGGGGCATTACTAAAAACGAAGTAAAAGCTCTCTGGCATACCCTTCAGAAGCAGTTTGCCTCTGGAAACTCTATGAACTTGGAGAATTGATGAAAGTTATACAAGTGTTCAGGTCTTTCATTCATAGGGTCACTATAAGTTGTCTATGACTCGATGCCACTTAACAACAACTCTGTATTAGCATGGCTCTGGTGGCTTAGGGGTAAAAAGTTCTGATGACAAACCAGAAGGCAAGCCAGTCAAAGTCACCAGCTGCTCCATGGGAGAAAGGTGGGCAATCTCCTCACATGAAATCTACTGCCTCTGAAAACTGATTAGAGGGTCAACTATGAGTTGATTCCAACTCAATGGCACATAACAACCACCTTTTCTTTTAAAAAGGGAACTCTGATTGCTTAGTCCTTAGGGAGTTTCTCTACCCACTCAAAGGTGGGGGCCTCCTGACAGTACAAATCCACCAGCAGTTTTGAAAGTGAAGACTGAGCAATTTCCTCTTGTGTGATTTACAATCTCAGAAATCCACTCAAGGTCATGTTATATGTTGGTTCTGGTTCAATGACAATGAAGAGTAATAGTAGTGTTGGGATTATTTCACATAGTTCTGACAAATTCTCTGATTTTTCATCATCACTGGAACTGAAATGTGTTAGTAGATAGTGCCCAACTATCACTCAAGATTGTTTTGACCAATGACAAATAAAAGGACCTGTTTAACATATATGAAATATTCCAGGTAAAACTCAAATTAACAAAAAAGTTAAAACTTTCTGGCCTGTTAACAACTGGAGGCACTCATAGAACTATTGTTCTAAGATTAAAACTATTCCCTGAGGCCACTTCAGTCAAATAATGGACAGACCTACAAAACAGATGTTTGAGTCCATTGTTACAGTCACTATTTCAGTAGTCTGCTTTGTTGAGTTCTTCCTCTCTTTTTATGATCCTGCACCTTTCCTAACATGAGGACTGTAGTCTTCAATATGGATTGATGCTCAATATCAAGAAGACAAAGATTTTCACAACTGGGCCAATTGGCAGCACTATGATAAATGGAGAAGAGATTGAGGTTGTTAACAATTACAACTTGCTTGATTTTATAATCAAAAATTTTTAACACCAGCAGTCAGGATATCAAAAGACAAATTATATTGGGAAAATCTGCTCTCAGGGACCATCTCCAGAGTGCTAAAAAATGCATCTAAACCAGGCCATGGTCTTTGCAATTACTTGTTATGCTTAGAGAGTTGGGCAGTGCCTAAAGATGACAGAAGAAAAATTGATGCCTTCGAGTTGTGGTGCTGGAGAAGAGTCTTGAACATACCATGGACTGCCAACAAATTGGTCTGTCTTGGAGAGGATAAAAACATGTTTCTCCCTGGAGGCTAGGATTTTGAAACTCTGTCTCATATACTTTGGGCTCATAGGCAGGAGAGACAGGTCCTTGGGGAACTATATGGTTGGAAGGGTGGAGTGACAACACAGGAGACGAAGAAGCCATATAAGATGGATTGATATAGTGAGTGGGGCAATAGTGGTTGGTATGTCATAATTAGTGAGACTGGCTCAGGACAGGGAAGGGTTCAGAGCTGCTGTACATAGGGTCTCCACAGGTCTCAGGCAACTTGATGGCACATAACAATAATATCCACTCCTGACATCTTGCACTAAGTATATGAGATGAAGTTTTACTATCTTTGCCTGTGAGGAATACCTTGTTTGTCCTTCCTCCAAGAAAGACTTTTTGGGTTTTTGTTTTGTTTTGTATTTTGGTAATTCATGGAATATTTAGTACTCTTTGCCAACACCACAATTTAAAGCCATTGATTCATCTTTGGGTGGAGATTACAAGTGTATGGTTCATAGGATTTCTATGAGTCATAGTCAAAAAGAGGGCATGTAGCAACACAAAATAAAAAACATCATTCAGGAGAAATATACTCCTTTGAACAATTAATTATAAGAGATCAAAAGGATAAAATCTACACAAAAGCAAAGATGAGAAGGTAGAGGGCCTGAAAACTTGATTGATAGAAATTGAGACCTCAGGATGGAAATGGTGAGACTTGTCATGTTGTGTAGATTGTAAACAACGCTATGGAGCAATATGTATATGAATTATTAAAGTCAAAATTAGTTATTTACATGCACTTTCACTTAAAGCATGGTAAAATATTTTAAATAAGATTATTTTAGCTGTCAGTAAAAGAAAAGACACTGTAGAAATAAGGAAAGAGACATTAACACTCTTTTGAAGATTATTGCCATAATTCGGGTGAAATTATAAGTGATTTGGTCTAGTGGGTGAACTAATATCAGATACTGCGAGATGTGTTCATTTTGAAGGCAATGCTAACAGAATTTGGGGGCAGATTTTTCATGTAATAGAGTAAGGAATTAAGGTGAACACCATGATGTCTTAACTCTGAAGTAATGCAGACTTTCCAAACTTCTCTGAGGATTCTGAAAGATAATTTTGAAAATAATTAGATACTCAGCTTTCTAGATATACTTTTTTAGAAGTATGTGAAACATTTTTATGGAAATGTAGAATATATACTTATGACTAGGTAATGAGTCTTTGAAAGAGATGAAAAATCTGGATTAGAGACAAACAATAGAGACCCGTCAGTTTACACATGATATTTCGGACCAGGAAATATGATGACATTCTGTAATTTTCATTTCCATTCATTCTTTTACTTATCACTTCCTATTTTCGGAGCTATATACCTGGGCAAATACTATCCATTTGATCTTATGTGGGTGATTGTTTAAGGTGTCAGTACATTGCTGGTTGTTTTACCTTATTTAACCTATTGTTAAGATGAAAGTCAAGTCAGGGTGCCAAATTCACTTCCGCACTTAAAGGTAACAAGAGCTATGAACGTTCCCACTAGCCTCTACCTGACCAATAAACTTAATCATTTATATGATTTTGTATTTTCTTCCACATTTGTTTCCTAATTCAGAATCCTGCATTATGAATACTTTTTTCCTAATTCTTCTAGTCTCTGCTGTGGAGATTGAGGTACATACGGTACACATTTAAAAATTTTAAGTCTTCAGTTGTAAGCAATGATTTTTATTTAAGTATTACTTTATAAATGCTGATAAACATTTTGCCTAAACTAACTTAGTTTACAAGAACTCAGATTCAGGAAAACACTTTGATATGTATCATATTCCTCTTTTTTCACTCTGTGAATTAATAAAGACAGTAAAGTATAGTAAAGTTACAGTGATATTTGTCTTACTAGACTTTGATACAGATTTTTTTTGAGGATTGGAATGAAGTTTGTATCATTAAGATGAATTGATTTAAATAAAATTTTGCAGGATAAAATAAGATAGAATTGTTTACATGATAAGAAATTGTTGTTAAGAGTGAGTGTAAAAGAAAATATAAGCTTATTTTACAAACACATAAAGAGTATAAAAAGTAGAGTATTTCTGAACAACATATGAAATCACGGCGTCATGCTATAATAAAATTACACCATCATTCTAAAGTGAATCAGCTCTTCCAGGATTTTTAACCAAAGGAAAAACTACGTTGTCAGTTTATAATGTTGAGTATATTTAATTTTCATTGTTTTTGTTTTCTTTTTGTGTATATATGTGATTTTTTTTGGCTAGAACTTAATTGGAATACTTAGAAAAATGTTAAAATATATATAATATTTATAAAATTGAGGTATTTTTGTTATTATCCCATCAAGTCAGCTCTGACCCATAGAAACCCTATATAGAACAGAACAAAATTCTGACCCACCTTGTACCATATCACAATTTAGTTCCCTATAAATAAAATTAAATCAAGAAATCCTGAAAACATGTCCAAAGTAAATGAGACAGTTTCAACTTCTTTGCTTACAAAGAGGAACCCCTCAGTATCACCTTCTCCAGAACAGACCTGCTTATTTATTCTCCTCACAGTTCAATGTTCTATACTAGCACAACTACTCAAAGGCTTTGATCTTCGCCTGTCATTCTTAGTCCATATCTAGCTTTCAGATGTATAGCAAGCAATTGAAAAGATAATGACTTGCATCAGGTGCATCTTGGTCTTTCTTCTAACACTGTTGTTTTCTAAGCACTCTGGAGAGATCCTTGACAGCAGATATTCCCAGTGCAACTTGTCTTTTGATTTCCTTATACCTGTTGCTAGCAATGTTAATTGTGAATCTGACTAAAATGAAATAATTTACAACTTCAATCCTTTTTCCATCTATCATGATTCTGCCTATTGGCCTGGTGGTGTGGACTTTTGTTTTCTTGATGTTAAGATGCAATCCATATTGAAGGCTATAATCCTGGACCTTCTGTAGAAAGTGTTTCAAGTTTTCTTCACTTTTGGTCATCAATATTGTGTCATCTGCATAATGCAGGTTGTTGATGGATTTTCCTCCAAACCTGGTCCCAGATTCTTCTTCTTCTTCGAGTCCAGCTTCTAAAATGATCTTTTCATTATATAGATTAAAAAGATACAGAGAAAGAATACATTCTTGACTCACTCCTTTCTTGATTTTGAACCATGCAGTGTTCCTTGACTCTGTTTAGATGACAGCCTCTTGCTCCAATACAACCTTGACAAATACATTTCCTAATTTCTTTTAATTTTTATTAATTTTTTAAATGATTTTATTTTCTTTTTATTTTACAATTCTCTCATGCAGTGTTTCTCCTTATGAGACTGAATTAGTTCATTAAGCATAAAGCTCTCCAGTCTCTCCTAAATTATGCCATATTTTTCTAAATTGTTGCTCCTTAATGCTGCATAGTAATGTATTGTGTGAATTTCCTAAGTTTAAACCACATAATGTTCACTTACCCTGTAGAGATAACAGCTTCTTGGTCTAGGTATATGTTTTGCATAAGCACAATTAAATGTTCTGAGATTCCCATTCTTCTCAATGTTAGCCATAACTTGTGATTCACACAGCCAAATAGCTTTGCACAGTGTATAAAACATATTCTACTTTTAGCCAAGATCCATCTGACATTAACAATGCTATACCTAGTGCACTACCTACTCTACATCTTGCTTGTATTTTTGGAGGTTCTCTGTTGATGTAGTATTCTGTCCATTTTTGGAAATTTTTCAATAAGATTTTGTTTACGTGTGATATTAAAGATATTGTTTGATAATGTCCACCTGTTGAATCACTTTGTAGAGGGGTTATATATATTAAAAAAAAAGAAAATAATGTATATATAGGTTCACACTTAAAAGTATTTGGACTTAAAAAATTTCCATTTCTCTCGCCATGGAATCGAGTACAACTCATAGAGACTCTATGAACAAAAGATCTGAACCCTGTTCTGTCCTGCACCATCCTCACACTTCCTGACTCACAAGAGTCCATTGCAGTAGTCACCATATCAGTCTACCTGGTTGATGCTCTTCCACAGCTTCACTAACACTCCATCCTTCCCAGCATCATGTCCCTTTCCAAGGAATAGTCCCTCCTAGCAACATGCCCAAAGTATGTGAGGCGAATCCTCATCATTCTTGCCTCTAAAGAACATTCTAGTTGTTCTGTCTTAAAGACATCTCTCTTTGTGCTCTTGGCCAACCATTGGATGTTCAGTTCTCTTCTTCAACATCTCAACTCAAAGGTTTCAATTCTTCTGTCATCTTTATTCATTGTCCAGCTCTCAAATGCATAGCAAATGATCAGAAAGACTATGGCCTGAATCAGATAGACTTTAGTCCTCAAACTGACCCTATTACTCCTCAATAATTTGGAGAGGTCCTTAACTGGAGATTTTCTCAGTGCAATGATCTCCTTATTTCCTGACTGTTGTTAACACAATTAATTGTGGGTCCGTCCAAACAAGATGAATTTGTTGACAGTTTCAATCTTCTTTCCATCTGTCATGATGCTGTTTCTTTTATTCGATGGACTTTTTCTTTCCTTGCACATATGAATGTGGGACATTTGCTTACTTTACTTTTTTCCATGCTATAACTTGCTGGTCTGTCTGATACTTCTCTAAATCTGAACATTCACATTAAGCCAGACTAGGAAGAAGGACTGGCCATCCACTTCTGAAATAGCAGGCCTCTGAAAACCCTATGTACAACAGAACATATTTAGATAACAGAAACGGCAAAGGAGGTTGAGTTTTCAAGTATGAAAATACAAAGGAAGAGGAAAAGTTGTAAGCAGACACTGGTGATTGGGACATGGAATGTGAGAACCATGAATGTGGGAAAATTAGATATTGTT
>NW_006399904.1:3543291-3573819 GCF_000299155.1 Elephantulus edwardii | reverse complement strand
TGATTCTGTGACTTGGATAATTGGGATGGGAGTGTCAGAGACAGTGCGATTGGCACAGGACAGAGCGGAGTTTGGGGCTGTTGTACATAGGGTCGCTATGCGTCGCAAGCGACTCGACGGCACATAACAACAACAACAACAACAACATAGCTTCAGACAATAGAAGCTTAAAGTGGTTTAGATTTCCATAATATCAACTCACTGAACTCAGAAATTAATCAAATATTGGTTGTTTACTCACTTTATAAAATCATAGTTCTGCTTATTCTGAATATCAGAGATGGGTCTTTACTCTCGAAGTATACTAATCCTATTTGAGTTCACTGAGTAATATAAACAAGCAAAATATAACGTTAAGTCAAGGATGATTTGTTATAGCGTACAAATAAAGCCCTTAAAAAAACCCTCTTTCTCTTTAAGTATATTTTTAGAGTTTTTCTAGAAACCAACACCACTTTTAAGAGATGAAGTTGTCATGAAGTGAATTATGACTCAATCGTATGTATATCAGAGTCTAATTCTGTTTCATGACTTTTTGAGTGGCTGATTACTCAGATGGATATCAGTAGCCATTTTTCTAGAAATGATTGAAGGTAAACTTAATCAGCTATTTTTTCAATTAGTAAGCAAGCCCTTACTCATTTGCCTCACTCAGTAAGTATAAGTACTTAAACATGTAGAAACTTCATATTCTCTAACTGTTTAGGCTTGGTATGAACATTGATGATTTTGATGGGGAAAGTGTACCTACATTCATGGTGTGTGTGTGTGTGTGTGTGTGTGTGTGTGTGTGTATGATGAAAGTTATACAACTGTTCAGGTCTTTCATTCATAGGGTCGCTATGAGTCGTCTCTGACTTGAGACTTCATGGCAGTTAATAACAACATGTTAATTGCCATCAAGTCAGGTAAGACTCATAGCAACCCTATGAATGAATGAACAAAAGGCCTGAACACTTGTATAACTTTCATCATTTCTCGAAGTTCATAGGGTTTCCGGAGGCAAGCTATTCCAGAAGTGGATGCACTCCTGCTTCCAATCTTGTTTTAACCAGAAAGTTCCACCAAATTTCATTTAGAGTGAGGAAAAAAAAATAAATTTTCAAGTTAAAGTTTTATATGTATCCTTTTTCTATGGCAAAGCAGACACAAAAATTGACTTTATTTTGGATTTTCATTGGATCATTTATATATTTTTGTTTTACAACATTGCAATCACAATTTCATTCGATCACAGTAAGCAGCAAGTTTAATAAGCTTAAGAGCTCACCTTGCTGTGACTATATATATATATAATTTCCCCTGACTTTCAGTGTTTTATTGGAATGACGGGGGACTCATCAACACATTTAACTTGGAATTTGGTATTTTGACACAGAGTACACAGACTCTCAATTTTGGAAGCACATTTCATGGAATTTAAAGCCTATTCCAGACAAGATTTTGCTGTTTAGTCTTTCTCAGTGTATAGAGAAAAAAAAAGACAGAAAAATCACATGATCTTGAAAATATATATATACACACTCATTTTATCATTATATATATATACATATATATACATATATATTTTTTTCAGGTTTTATTATTTTCCAACTAATATTCTACTATAATTCTATAGGAAAGGTTTGGTTTTCTTAAAATTCTAGGGTTATTTAAGTTGTCATAAAACCACATATGAGGTAAACGGGTTGGAGAAAATGAGGAGGTAGGTAGTTAGAACCTGAGCAATTAAGACTTTGTGGTCAATAGAAATTATTCTTTTCCGTGTGTGTGTATGTGTATATGTTTTAAAGGGTTTCATATGAATATATATCAACACCTACATAGAGACTCAGGTAGTTTAGTGGTAATGAGTTGTGATACCAGTCCAAATTTATATAGTACCAGAAGGTTATATATTTGTGTTTTATTAACTATGCAAAGGCATTTGACTGCATGGATTATAACAAATTATGGATCCCATTGAGAAGAATAGGAATCTCAGAACACTTCATTATGTACATGAGGAATCTATATCTAAGCCAAGAAGCTGCTTTATGAATAGAACAAGGCAACATGCTTGCTTTAGGATCAGGAAGGGACTGTGTCAGGGTTGTAACCTTTCTCCATACCTATTTAGTCTGTAAGCTCAGCAAATTGTTCATGAAGCTGGACTCTATTTAGAAGAGTGTGGCATCAGGATTAGAGGAATACTCCTCAATGGCCTGTGTTATGCTAATAGTACAACTTGGCTTGCTGAAAATGAGGAAAATGTGAAATATAGAAGATGAAGGACTACAGCCTTCATTATGGATTACATCTCAACATCAAGAAGACAAAGTCCTCACCACAGGCCCAACTGTCAACATTAAAATATGTGGACGAAAGATTGAAGCTGGCAGTGATTTCATGTTGTATGTATCAACAATCACCCTTAATACAAGCAGTCAGGAAATCAGGAGACTTATTGTGTTGGGCATGTCTGTGATCAGAAACCTTTCCAAAACACTGAAGAGCAGTTAAATCAGTTTGAAGACCGAGGTTTGTCTGATTCAGGCCATGGTCTTATCAGTCACCTGCTATGCATCAGAAAGCTTGAGAATGACTAAGTATGACAGAAGAAGTGATGTCTTTGAGTTGTGGTGCTGTAGAAGTATATTGAATATCCCCATGGACTAAAAACAAAAACAACAACAACAAAACCCAACTTCAAACAGATATGGCCAGAGTGTTCCTTAGAGACAAGAACGACCAAACTTCATCTTTCATACTTTGGACATGTAGGTAAGAAATGTTATTTAGGAACTTATCTTTCAATATGTTTTCTCTAGCCCTTATTTGATGTTACTATGTAGATGGGCAGGACTATACAAATAAGGTGTGTTAGCTTATCCATCAGTGGATTGGCTATCTATGTGGAGATTGGCCAGGCTCAACGATTTACAAGAGGATTGGTTAGTCTCACCAATGCATTGAAGATCTGTAGCTGTAGGGACAGGGTATCTTCCCCCACCAGAAGATATGAAATTCTTTCTCTAGCCAGAGAAGAGAGACTTCCTCTAACCTGGTAAAATATAGGACATGTTTTGGGACAGCAGCAGCCACTATGGCTTAACTGGAAAATTGATATGAGATCAGACTTTGGGAGGGTGAGAAGCCAATAGTGACAGAACTGAGAACTTTGTTGGACAACTGGGGAAGAAGCCAATATCGGCAGGACTGAGAACTTTGTTGGGGGAAAGTCAGTATTGAAAAGAACGAAAACTTAGGAACACTTAGATCCATGATGCTCAAGGTTTGGGTGCCTGTGTACAGATTTTGGAAACTGTCTTAATTGTATTTTTATATTAATCTGAATTAGAAAATTTTGACTCCCCAGTATGGTTCTGTGTGGTATGTGAGATGTCACATCAGATTTTGGATCCAGCCAAGTAGTAAGATTGGCGTTGAAATGAATGGAAGGAGGTGTGGGAACACTGGGGCATGACTGACCTCATGGGAATTGACTCTGCTTTATGGATGCTTTGGGCAGGATACTTTCCTCCAGTGAAGTTGGAAACAGTCAGATATGATCCTACCCAAGTGTGGTCCTTGCTCTTTTTACTCTATTCCTTGGAAAGGACATCATGCATGGAAAAATGGAGGGTCAGAGAAAGAGAGGAAGTCACTCAATGAAATGGCTTGACACTTACTTCAGCAATGAGTTCTAGTATCTCAGAGATGATGATAATGGCACAGGATAGGGCAGGGCTTAGGCCCTTTGCTCATAGGAAAGCTATAAATTTTTTGTGGTAGAGATAACACAATCTCTTCCTGTGTGGTTTACAGCCCCTGAAAACCCTTTGGAGATTCATTCTCATTCTCCTCATTCTCTCTCTCTATCTCTCTCTCTTTCTCTCTGTCTCTGTCTCTCTGTCTCTCTCTTCCCCATCCTACCTTCCTCCTTTCCTCTCCCTTGCTCTCTCCCTCTATCTTTATCTCTATTTTTCTATGTCGTATATTCATTATAGTTACTTATATTTTCTTTTTCTCTAAATCTACTGAATAAAACAATGATTAAAATAATCAGAATGTCTCATTGGTTGTTTCTCTCATTCTTCCAGTTTTCTCTCTACACTCACTGAAATGAACCTGTCCTGTGTGGCATTCTTTCTGTACTTTGAATAATTGGCTAATAAATCTGAAACTAATTTGGTCTAAAGTGTTAATGGCTGATAATGATTTAATGTGTTTCCCCACCCAGGGAACACATTTGCATTTTAATAGAGGTCTTACAGGCAATTTTCTTAACTCAAATGAATGACTTTAATGGTGGGCATTTGAGGTACAGCAGGGACCAATTTTGGCAGAAGAACTTTTTTAGTATCCCTAAAATCACACCATGTAGTCTGGCAGCCTATTATTGTTGGTGCTAATTCTTGGAGATTCATCTATGTAGGATATTTGACTTAGTGTCTGTGAGCCTCGCATGTAGGTCAAGTACTATTTTTGAGAATTGTGTCCTCTCATTAATATTGATTATCTGTTAATAAGGATCTGGATGAACATCTTTAAAAGAAAGCCTTAGATATTTGTACGCATGATTGTGCCTCATCACTGATGCAAAGATCAATAGTTTCAAATTAAATGAGAACAAGAACATATTTATTATTGTTGTTATTAGCTGCTATCAAGTAGATTCAAACCCAGGTTGAGCAAAGAAAGATGCGCAGAGTAGAAGTGATCTAGAGAGTGTGCAAGGTTGTGCTCTTTCAGAAACAGGTCTTTGGCCCTGTTTTCCAAGACCCCTCTGATTGGTTGACTGTTTGTAGATAACATTTCAGTTAATAGTAACATGCTTAACTCTTTGTACCACCAGGGAATGAATTTTATAACAGAAGTTAAAACTGATCAAAAAATAGAGCATCAGTAGTTGTTACAAATTTGGAAAATTTTACTAGCTTCTGAAATAGGATTTTTTAAAAAGATGATTCTGCAAATTTAGTAACCAAAAATGAACTTCTTGCTCCTTAATATTTAAAAGCCAGTTCTTCTTTACTTTTACTTCTCTTCCTTGTCTTCTTCACTCTGACAATGATAACATGTCCAGGCCTCATTTACTTTGACATGAAAACAAATCTCTAAAACCAATTAAAAGTACTCTTTTTTATTTCATGATTAGAGTTTATTAGAGATTCATTTGTACTATGTGTTATTTTGAATATTAAAGATGATTGGAAATTACTAGTATAAAATAATAGTTTCTATTCAAGTACACTATTAGCTAGTGGTATCATCAGTCATTGTTGATAAGAACTTTATAATAAAAGTATAATGATCAAGAATGAATAGACTTATGGAATCCAACGACATAAAATAGAAGCAACATGGTTGCTTATGACCCCAAACATCAATAATAGTTAAACATTTGACCACTGCACATCCACCAGTTTGTCATACTGTGGTGGTTTAAGGATTGCTAATATTGTGAAAGCTCTGCTACCAGTATTTTAAATACTAATAACATGACCTATGGTTGGCAAGCATCAGGATTTCTAGACTTAGAGAAAATAGAAAGAAGGATCTGCTGATTGAAACTGGACAATGAAAACTTTCTGCCTAGCAATGGAACATGGTTTGATACAGTATTTGAGGATGAGCCTCTCAAGACGGAAGGCAATAAAAAAAAGCACAACTCAAATGTAGAGGAAATGCCATCTTAAAATAAGCTGACCTTAAATATTTGGAGGAAAAAGTTTTGGAGGATTTTTATTTTCTTATATGGCATGACCCAAAATAAGAAAGCAATTGAAAAAAATCATTTAGTAATTACAACATGGCATGTAGGAATTATGACCCACATATAATTAGAATTCTTAAAAAATAAATAGACTGCATAATGTTCATTAAATTGGGATCAGTGAACTAAAATGGACTGGCAATATTCATTATGATTCAGAAAAATCATATGATATACTGTGATGAGAAAGAAAAATTAAATAGTTATAATGCTGTCATTTTTAAGATAATATCCATATGCCTACCTGATGACCCAGAAACTTTGTGAGGCCTATTGAGGAAGGAGTTACACTACCAGGTCATTTGAATCCACTAGGTACACCACAGGAAAAGATAAGCAAACTCCTCCCATGCTATGCTATTCCCAGCCTTTGAAAACCAACAAAAGGGTCAGCTATATAATTAAAATGTATGTACTACCAAACACAAATGCTAAAGATGAAGATATTATTTTTTTTAGTATCTGCAGTCTGAAATTGATCAAATAGGCAATCAAGATGCATTGAGAAACCCATATTATAAAAGTAAAGTTGCACTGAGAGTTACTGATGATTCTAATATGAGGAAAATGGTTGAAAACAGGACTTGGTAAGAGGAATAGCAGTAATAAAATGGATAAGATTTTGTGAGACCAATGGCTTATTCTGGGGAAATATTTGTTATATTTAACAAAAATGAAACAACTTAATGTGGTTAGAAAGATGAATCTTGGCAGATGGGATACACCACTATCAAACTGACTACATGTGTGGTAAAAGATGACATTGGAGAAGCTCAATATCATTACTAGAAACAATAGGATCTGCAGAACCAGCCATCAATTGAAAGGTACACTTAACATGGAAGAATATTAAAGAAAAAAAAAGAGAGAGAGAGTCAAAATACGACTTTGTGTGAGTTTACATATAGCACTTGAAATTAGAAACCATTTCCGGAATAGATTTGACACTTTGAACATGAATGACTATCAGACAAGCTGTTTGATGACATCAAGATAAGGAATAAAGAAAAAAGATCAAAATGGTTGTTTTAGAGACTCTGAAGTTTGCCCTTGAAAAGCAAATTGCTAAAGTGAAAGGAAGGAATAATGATGGAAAGAGTAGAATAGATTTTAAATAGCTCCTCAAAAAGTTGAGTATAAGTATTAGAATGAAATGTGCAAAGACCTGAAATTAGAAATTCAAAAGGGAAGAATGCACTTGACATTTCTTAACCTGAAAGAATAGAAAAAACAAAGTTGTGTTTTGCAATATTGAAATATGTTTTGGGTAAAATATTCAACAAAACAGCATAAAAAGAAGGAAATGGATGTCTCTGGAAATGCATACAACACTGGAAACACTCATACATGTATGCAAAGGTAATTAGAGGACAATTACCTGGCTGTCGACTGGAGGAAATTAGTATGTATGCCCTTTTCAAAGAAAGATGATTCAATGGAATGTAGTAATTATCAGGAAATATGATTAGTAGTATATGCAAGTAAACTTTTGTTGAAGATAACTCATAAGCAAGTATCAGAGCTCGTTGACAGAGTTATCAGAAATTCAAGCCATATACAGAAGAGACAATGGATAATACATGTTATTTGTGTTAGATGAAACTTAGCTGAAAGCCAAACATTCTTGAAAGTTATTTACCTGTGTTTTAGAACTAAGTATCTGACTGTGAGGCAGTTAATAAATTTGCATAACATCCCAAAGAATAAGAATACCAGACACTTAATCATGCTCAAGCAGAACTTTACATAGACAAAGAGACAGATTTTCACACACAACAGAAGATGTTGTGTAGTTTATCATCTGGAAGAGTGTTGCCTATCAGGGTTGGAGCCATTCATCATGTTGTTGTTGTTGTTGTTATGTGCCATCAAGTCGCCTGCGACTCATAGCGACCCTATGTACAACAGCCCTAAACTCCGCTCTGTCCTCTGAAATACCTGAGTCCTCTTTACCTTAATGTAATTGTGAAATCTGGTTAGCAGAATTCTCTTAGAATATATTAAAAAAAAAATAAAATGTCTCACTTTTAAAATACCATTTAGTCTATCATCACTGATCTGAGACTATTAGGCTGTAAATTGAACACATTGTAATTTGATTAGTATTGATAGCAATATTAACATAGTGGTGAAAAGAAACTCAAAGACAAATTGTACTATTTTAATATTTTTAAAATATAAAATATGACATTAAAATAATTTTAATTTCTTATAAATATCTCAGCTTTATGTTCTAATAGACTATATTTTTATGACAATTTAAATATAATGTTGTTGTTGTTGTTGTTAAGTGCAGTCAAGTCACAGGTGACTCATAACGACCCTATAAAGGAGAGTCCTCGATGCTTGGATGACTTTCATCCTCTCTCCAGGTTCATAGGGTCTCCGAGGCGAGCTATTCTGGAAGTGGATGCCCCTCTTCCTTCCAATGAAATATAATAGTGATTGCTTTTTTCTTGTTACGTACCATTAAGTCAGAAACAAAGCAGATTTTCAGAAGCACTGAATAACATGAGAGGAGATTTCCCATTTCTCTCCTACAGAGCATCTGGTGGATTTGAATCACATACTTTTGCCTTGGCAGCACAATTTCTTGCCACTAAGCCACCAGAGGTTGACTTCACTATATATTTGACTTTAACAAGAAGAAATATGCCTAGATAATAATTTACAACATAAAAGAAATACAAAGGAATTTGAACTGCGAAGAACAAACAATTAAGGCACAGACAAGTTGAGTTTTGACCCATTGGAGAAGCTCAGTATTAGCAGTCAAAACAAGGCCAGGTGCTGATTATGGGACTATCAATTATTCCTGCACAAGTACCAATTGAGGCTGAAGAAAATTAAAATAAGTCCATACACAACAAAATAAAACCTTGATTCTATCCAGCCTGAATTTAAAAATTATCTCAAGAATAGATTTTAGGGCTTGAAAACCAATAATTAAGGCAGGTGAAAGACAAGACACCTCAGCAGAGCTAAAACCCCCTGTCTGAACAGGTAAAGCTGAGGACCCCCGAAGCACACAACTTGGTCAGTCGCAGAATGCTTGGAAGGGAGAAAGGCAGGCGAAAAACAAGACCAATAATTAAAGGCCCAATAAACTGATGCATAGCAAGTAACTATGAAATCTATGGCCTGGATCAGATGCACCTTAGTCCCCAGAATGACATTGTTTCTCTTCCATACTCTGGACACTACATGTTTTAAAATTAGAAAATGTATGTGTCAGGATTATATTCTCTCTATATATCTATTCAGTCTATATACTGAGGAAATCAAGAAATTGGACTCTGTGAAGAAGAATGTAGCGTTAGAATTGGAGGAAGACTCATGAACAACTGGCATAATGTAAATGTCACAATCTTGCTTTCTGTAAATTAGGAGAACATGAAGCAATTGCTGCAGAAAATCAAAGACTACAGCTTTCAATATAGATTACATATAAACCTTAAGAAATTCTATTTCTCATCATTGGTTTAGTAGGCAATATCATGATAGATGGAGAAATGATTGCAAATGGCATTTACTTTACCTAACTTGGATCCACAGTTAACAGCCTTGGTACTAGCAGTCAGGAGACCAGGATACATCTTGTTTTGGGCATGTCTACTGTCAGTGACCAGTATAAATTACATAGGATCAGTGTTATTAGTTTGAGGAGTAAGGTGCACGTGATTCAATCTATCATCTTTTTAATCACTTGTTTTGTATATAAGAGCTGGACAATGAATAAGAATGACAGGAGAAGAATTGATGTATAGTATTGGAGAATTCTGAATATTCCAGGGACTGACAAAAGAACAAGCCAATATTTTTGGAGACAGTATATCCAAAGTTCTTGTTGGAGACAAATATGACAATGCTTCATCTCACATATTTTGAGCATGTTATTAGAAGACGCTATTCCTTGGAGAAGGACATGCTTGGGAAGGAGGGAAATCGGTGTTAGAGAGGAAGACCCTCAACAAGATGAATAGATACAGTGATTACTGAATGGGCCTGTGCATGTCTGAAATAGCACAGAATAGAACAGGGTTCTCATCTGTTTCTGAGAGGGTTACTGTGATTTATAATTAACTTGACAGCATCTTACAAGTCCTTCAAACCTAGAATGTCTTGTTATATTAAAGGTTATTAATGCCAAAAAATTTTCTAATACTTTACTAATTCAAAATTAATCTATTTCCTTTGCTAAATGTTTTCTCCAAAATTTTTATGTGCTACAACCTATTAAGTCTTAGCAATGTAGAGGCAAAGAATGAAGCAACACCTACAAATATGAAGCCCTTTTAACTCTACTTTCAGTACATTGTTGTTTTTGTTACGTGCCTTCTAGTTGCTTGCGACTCACAGCGACACTATGTACAATAGCCCTAAACCCTGCTCTATCCCTTGCCAATCTCATTGTCTCCAACACGCCTATTCCCATTATCCAGTGACAGAATCAGTCTATCTCATCAAGGGTCTTCCTCTCCTGCACTGTCCCTCCACCCCTCTCAAGCATGACATCCCACTTCAAGGACTAGGCCTTCCTTGCAACATGTCCAAAGTATGTCAGACAACGCTTCATAATCCTTGCCTCCAAGGAGCAGCCTGGCTTTACCCTCTCCAAGATGAACTTTTTCACCTAGCAGTCCATGGTATATTCAACACTCTTCTCCAGTATCACAGATCAAAGGCATCAACTCTCCTTCTATCATCCCTAGTCATTGTCTAGCTCTCTGAAGCATAGTAAGTAATGGCAAAGATCATGGCCTGTATCAGGTGCATCTTAGTCTTCAGTCTGATATCGTTGCTCCTCAGTACCATGGAGAGGTCTCTGATAGCAGACTTTACCAGTGCAATTCATCCTTTAATTTCCTGCCTGGTGGTACCAAGAGTGTTGACTGTAGAGCCAAGCAAACTAAAACTGTCAACAATCTCAATCTCTTCACCATGTATCATGATGCTGCCAATTGGCCCAATTGTAAGAATCTTCATTTTATTGACGTTCAGATTCAATCCATATTGAAGGCTGAAATACTTGACCCTCTGCAGCAAGCGCTTCATGTCCTCCTCAGTTTCAGCAAGTTGTGTTGTGTCATCTGCATAACACAGATTGTTGATGAATCTTCCTCCAGTCCTGATGCCACATTTCTCCTCATAGAGCCCAGCCTCCTGGATAATCTGTTCTGCATATAGATTGAAAAGATATGGAGATTGGACATATTTTGGCGCACACCCTTCCAATTTTGAACCATGCAGTGTTTCCTTACTCTGTTCTGACAACTACCTCCTGGTCCAAGTATGTTTCACATAAGCAAGTGTTCTTGGATTCCTATTCTTCTCAAAGTCAGCCACAGTTTGTTGTGATCCACACAGTCAAATGCCTTTGCATAGTCAACAAAACATAGATAGATATTTCTCTGGTACTCTCTGTTTCCAGCCAAGAATCATCTGACATTAGCTATAATATACCTTGTGCCACAGCCTCTTCTAAATCCAACCTGCACTTCAGGCAGTTCTCTATTAATGTGCTGTTCTAGTCAGTTTTGGGTGATCTTCAGCAGAATCTTGCTTGCATGGGATATCAATGATACTGTTCGTTAATTTTCACACTCGTTTGGATCACCTTTCTTTGGAATGGGAACAAATATAGATCTCTTCTATTCAGTAGGCCAGGTGGTTGGCCTCCAGAATTCTTAGCATAACTTGGTGAGCACACCTAGGGCAGTATCTGCTTATTGAATTATGTCAAACGGTATGCCATCAATTCCTGGGGCCTTGTTTTTGGCCAATTCTTTCAAAGCAGCTTGAACTTCCTTCTTCATTACCACAGGCTCTTGCTTATACCTTGTTCCATGAAATTCTTGTGTCCACCAATTCCTTTTGGTACAATGACTCTGTATATCCTTCCCATTTTCTTTTAATGCTCCTGCATCATTTAATATTCTGCCCAAAGCATCCTTAAGTATTGCAACTCGATGTTTGAATTTGAGCTTAAGAAATGCTGGGAGAGTTTGGCTCTTTTGATTTTCTGACTCCAGGTCCTTGCACATTTCGTTGTAGTACTTTACGTCAACTACTTATTATCTTGATTTCTTCCCTTTACTTTGGATTCTTCGTGCTCCAGTACAATATTTAGAGTTTCTTCTGACATCCATCTTGGTCTTTTCTTCCTTCTCTGCCTTTGTAATGACCTTTTGCATTCTTCTTGGATATGTGTTCTGTTAAACAACCAAGTAATCAGAAACATTTGTGATATTTTAGTTGTTCAAATAACCAGTATGAGATAAGATCGGTCAAATAAAATATAGGAGTTTAAAATGTTTAAAGATGAATAGAATTCAATAATGGAACAATTGAGTTTATTAACAGTTTTAGTTTGTTTGGCTCCACAATAAACACTCTTAGTACTAGCAACCAGAAGCAACAGCTTGGTACTAGCAGTCAGAGACCTCTCCAGAATTCTGAAGAGCAATGCTGTCAGTTTGAAGACTAAGATGTGTCTGATCTAGGCCATAGTCTTCCCAATTCATTACAATGCATCAGAAAGCTGGACAATGACTAGGAATGATTGAATGAGAATGGATGCCTTTGAGTTTTTATGCTCGAGAAGAGTATTGAATATATCACCGACTGATAGGAGAACAAGCAGGATTGCCCTGGATAGGATGAAACCAGTTTACTTTTTGGAGGCAAAGATTCTGAAGTTCTATCTGGCATAATTTGGGCATTTTTCAAGGAGGGACCAGTCCTTAGGGAGGGACATGATGCTTGGGAGAGTAGAAGTACAACATAAGAGAGGAAGACCCTCAATGAGATGGATTGATTCAGTGACTGGAGTAATGGGGGTAGGTGTGTCAGAGGCAGTAAGGTTGGCTCAGGATAGAGTAGGGTTCAGAGCTGTGTTGCAGGTGACTTGACAGCACATAACAACAACATTGTTTGATAATGAGGTGATATTAGGTTACAAACTATCCTCACTGCCATAGAGATGGAACCGACTCATAACTGATTCTCCATGGGTTTCCTTAGGCCATAGATCACAGGGGAGATTGCCTCTAGTAGCAGTGTGATTCTCTACAGACTATACTGAACGTGCTCTGTTAATATTTGTTTTGTTATGTGCCATCAAGTCAGGACTCACTCGTAGCTGACCTTTTAGTGGGTTTTCAGGGGCTGTAAATTTTCCAGGACGTGAATGCTCATCAGACTAACTCTTTACCGTAAAATTGCCAGAGCTCTTTTCAGTTTTAATAAAGCAGCCAGAATCTTACATCATGAATTTATGTATCAAATTATAAAAGACAAAAGATGTTACCAATCTTAAACTTTCTGAATTTAAATCATATTATAGTATATATTTGTTGAAACCTTATTCTATGCCAGTTACCATAAATATGATTACATAAGTTAAAATATTTAAATAAACAAAATTCTTGCTTATTGGAATAATTAGTATAACCATATAATCTCAAACAGATTTGTCTATATATTTGAGTGTGGAAATTGAATACTTATTTAGAAATATCTTAATTCATTTGATAAGCAATGGTCACCTACTGGATGCAGTAATGCACTAAATGCTAAGTAAGCCAAACAAAATAAAGAAAAAAGTATATTCTAGGTACACTTAGAAGGAGTAGAGGAATTAGAAATGTAATAGATTAAATATTAATAAAAGGAGCTGCCAAGTTTTTAAACTTGTGATGAGTGGATAGATTTTAAATTCTCTCAGGTTTCTGGAGGAAAATGACACTAGAAAGTAGAGCTTCAATATCATGTCAGATAAGCAGATTTCTTTTATCCTAATTCCTTTTTTGTACCCAATGACTCTTTTAAAAAGGTACTTGGGGATTTTTAAAAATAGAGTCTTTTAAATTAAAGCTCTCGAAAATGTTAAATCAACTTTTACTTGTACAGTAATTTTAATTTTCTGGACATACATAAAAAATCCACTCTGATAGTCACTGAAATATTTCCAAATATTACCAAGATTATTTTATATCATATGGTTATACATATTGTCAGTATGATAAAAATAACTATAAATTATAATTTCTTTATTATCTAAATTATAAATGTCAGGTGTCAGAAAATTTGTTATTATTACGAATATTAATGTCTAGAGAAGAATATGGATCTACCATGAGAGGATTGAGGAGTAAAGTATATTTGAAAAAATAAAAACAACCCAATAGAATAAAACCCCAAGAGCAAGAATTTGTTATATAGCTCTAATACCCTCATTACCTATTAATCTTACTATACCTTTAACCAAATCATAACAGCTAAAGTACAATCTGGAGTATATCTCACTCTACTTTAGTGATCATCCTAGGTATAGATTTGACACATTGAACACTAATAACTGAAGACATTGTGGAATGACTTCAAGAATAAAAGAAAGACAAAAATTAGTTATGAGCAGAGACCTGAAACTTATTCTTAAAAAAAAGTGGTGCGATAGAGTGAGAAAATTATTGAATAATATGATCACTATCACATACATACAAGATTCTACTAAAAACTATTCAAAAACAACTGGAACAGAACATCAACAGAGAAGTGCCAGATGTGCAGGCTGGGTTTAGAATTGTTGTTGTTGTTATGTGCCGTCGAGTCACTTGCGACTCATAGCAACCCTATGTACAACAGCCCTAAACTCTGCTCTGTCCTGTGCCAATCGCACCGTCTCTGACACACCCATGACAATTACCCCAATCACTGAATCAATCCACCTCATAGGGAGCCTTTCCCTTCTGCGCTGTCCCTCCACCCTACGAAGCATGATGTCCCTCTCCAAGGACCTATCTCTCCTTGCAACATGTCCAAAGTATTTTAGACGGAGCCTCAGAATCCTTGCCTCCAAGGAGTTGCGTGGTTTGACTCTTTCCAGGATGAATCTGTTTGTTTTCTTGGCAGTCCATGGTACCCTCAATACTCTTCTCCAGCACCACAGCTCAAAGGCATCAATTCTTCTGTCCTCCCTAGTCATTGTCCAACTCTCTGATGCATACCAAGTGATAGCAAAGACCCTGGCCTATTTCAGATGCACCTTAGTCTCCAAAGAGACACCATTGCTCAACAAATGTACTATGCTTTATTCTTGGACATTCTCATAATCTCAGATATGTTTGAGCCCATTGCTAAAGTATATGTGTAGTCTGTTATGGTGAAGATCTTCCTCTGTTTCTCTGACTCTCAACTTTTCCAGTATGATGTCTTTTCCCAAGTGCTACCTAACAACATGCTCAAAGATTGTGAGATTAAATTTCTCCATCCTTGATTCTAAGGAACAGTCTGGTAGCATTTCTTCTAAGACAAACTTGCTTGATCTTTTGGCAGTCCATTGAATATTCACTACACTTTTCCCACACCACATTTAAAGGTAACAATTCTTCTGCTGGCTATTTCATTGTCCAGCTTTCAAACACATAAGAAGCACTTGAAAATAATGTGACTTGAGTTAGTTACACTTTAGACTATAAACTGATATCCTTGTTATTTAGCACTTTGGAGAGGTCCGTAAGAGCAGATTTCACATTGAAAAATATCTTTTTAAATATTTTTTGACTGCAGTTACCATGGGTACTAATGTGAATCTAAATAGAATGGAATTGTTGACAACTGTAATCTTTTTTTCCATTTATCATGAGGGTACCTGTTAGTCAAGTGATGAGGATTTTTGTTTCTTTAATGTTGAATTGTAACTCATATTGGCAGCTACAGTTGTTGATCTCGTGTGACAAGTGCTGCAAGTCCTCTTCACTTCCACTTTTAGTTACTTCATATTGTGAAACTGCTGGAGAAGCCTTTCAACTGTGATATTAGTTAGAAACATTGAATAAAATTGGTTGTCAGAAGAATAAACATATCTGTCTGGAAGATGCAGAGCAAGATAATTCCTTACAATTGAAGAGAGATGGACTTTGTGTCATGTACTTTGGACATATTTCCAAAAGGAGTTGTATTGACACAATAGTTGCTAAAACAATCTCAAACATGACAGTGAGTATGAAGGCAGCCTATGACAAAGCAGTTTCTTGTTTTGTTGTATGTAGAGTTTCTGTAAGCTGAAACCATCTAACAACAGAACTGTCTTCCACCAACCTTGTCAACAAATGAAAACACCTGGTATATACTATGTGGGCTCTTAGTGCAAAGGCTAAACTGTAGGGAGGAAATTAAGTAGAAAAATATAAATATCTCAAAATGGCTGATATGACATTATTGAAATCAAAATGGTACATAATATAGTTCAGATATTAGACCAATGAAATGTGAACAAAGCTAAGCATATTGTTTCCAGAATTTCTAATCGTTTGAGTTTTCTTGAGAGTATATTTTAGAAACCATATAAAATCATGTAGTGTTCCCATGCTCTGTTCGCATAACAACCTCTTGGTCTAGGTATATGTTTTTCGTGGACACAGTTAAGTGTTCTGGATTCCCATTCTTCTCAATGTTAGCCATAACTTGTTATGAATCACAGTCAAATGCCTTTGCATTGCCAATAAAACACAAGTAGACATCCTTCTTGTATTTTTTACTTGCAGCCAGGATCCATTTAACATTAACAGTGATACCCCTGGTCCTAGAGCCCTCTCTAAATCCTGCCTGAACTTCTGGTAGTTTCCTATCTGTGTACTGTTCTAGCTGTTTTTGAATGATCTTCAGCAGTATTTTGCTTGCATGTAATATTAATGATATTGTTGAATAGTTTCCAGTCTGTTGGATCACCTTCTTGGAAATGAGAACAAATATCGACCCCTTTGCATCTGTTTACCAAACAGCTGTCCTTCAGATTTTCTGGCATAGACTGATAAGCATGTCCAGGACTGCATCTGTTAATTGCGACAGGTCACTTAGTAGTGCATAGTTCCCAGGTCCTTACTTTTTGTTAATGCCTTCAATGCAACTTCCATTTCCTCCTTCATTATCATGGGCTCTTGGTCATATAGTACTTCATGAAATTTTTCAGTGTCTGTCAGTTCGTTCTTGGTACAATGATTCTGTATATTCCCCTTCATCTTCTTTTGAGGCTTTATGGATCATTCAATATATTACTCATTGTTTGTCCATTGTTCTTGTTATATGCCATGGAGTCAACTGTGACTCATAGTGACCCAATGTACAATAACCCTAAACCTTACTCTATCCTGAGCCAACTTTATTGTCTCTGACACGCCTACCCTCAGTACCCTAGTCACTGAATCAATCCATCTCATGAAGGGTCTTCCTCTACTGCGCTGTCCGTCCACCTTCCAAAAAAATGACATCTCTCTTCAAGGACTGGTCCCTCCTTTCAACATGTCCAAAATATGTCACACAAAGCTTCAGAATCCTGGATCAGGCTCACCTTAGTCTCCAGACTAACATTGTTGCTATTCATTACTCTGGAGATGTCCCTGACAATTGACTTCCCCTATGCAATTCATCTATTGATTTCCTGGCTGCTGTTAACAAGGCTTTTGCCCTTAGGCTATTTTAATATTGTTACTCAAGCCTTAAATTTGTTTTATAGTTCTCTCTGCTTGAGATGTGCAGAGTGAGTTCTTCCCTTTGTATTTTCCAATTGCATATCTCTTCACATTCCATTATAATACTTTGCTTTGTCTTCTTGAGGTGCCCTTGGAAATCTGTTTAGCTCTTTTACTTCAGCATGTTTCCCTTTTGTTTTGGCTTCTCAATGTTCTAGTGAAATTTTTAGAGTCTCCTTTGAAAGCCATTTCAGTTTTTTCTTTCTCCTCTGTCTTTATACTGATTTTTTTCTCTCTTTATTGATTATATCCTTTATATTATCCTATAGATAGATCATCTGGTCTTCAATCTTTGGTGTTCAATGCTTAAACCTATTCTTAAGATGATTTTCAAATTCTGATGGAATAGATTTAAGGTCATATTTTGGCTCTCATGGATCTGTTTTAAATTTCCTTTCACCTCAGTTTGAATTTGCAAATGAGCTTGAGCCACAGTCTGTTCCTCGCCTGGTTTTGACTGTTGATACTGACTGAGCTTCTCCAAAATTTGCTTCCATAGATGTTGTCAGTCTGACTCCTATGCAGCCCATTAGGGGAGGTCCATGTGTAAAGTTACCATTTTTTTAAAAAAAGGCATTTGCCATGAATAAATCAATGAATAAATGAAAATTTAAAAATTAAAAATAGAAAAATTTCATCTATTTTCAGCCTCATTTCTGTCACAAAAGTATATGCTACTTTTCTACTACTATTCATTCTTCATTCTGTCCAATTTTTGTATTCCAGTCATTAATTGTTGTTAGTGCATTTTGGTTGCATGCTTGCTCAATATCAGACTTCATGATTTTGTAAAACTTTTAAATTTCTGCCTCTTTGGCACCAAATGGAGGAATGTTTACTTAGGTAATAGTCATATTAACAGATCTTCCTTGTATGTGTATGTGTAATATCCTATCACTCATAACATTGTACTTCAGGATAGAACTTGAAAATTGACTTTTAAAATGGTTTAAATTTAAGAAGGCAATATGTCAGGGTTGAACTGTCTCTCTCCATATGGATTCAATCTGTATCCATAACCTGTTATGTAGATGGCACAACCATCCTTGCAGAAATTGAGGAGGACTTGAAGCACTTGTTTCATAAGATCAGAGTACAACCTTCAATATGGATTACATCTCAATGTCAAAAACAAAGATTCTTACCATTGTTCTGATAGGCAACACCCTGATAGGTTTGGATCCACTATTAACGCCCTGGCTATGAGCAGTGAGGAAATCAGGAGACACTCTGCACTGGGAAAGTCTGCAGACAGGGACCCCTCCTAATTACTAAGGAATAATGATGTCAGTCTGAAGATTAAGATGCATCCAAGTTAAGCCATGGTCTTTCCAATAACTTGCTATGCATTTGAGAATTGGATAATGAATAAGGATGACGAAGGAATTGATGCATTAGAGCTGAGATGTTGGAGAAAAGTACTAAATATCTCAAAGAGAAAACAAACACATTGGAGAAAGTGCAGCCATGGTGCTTTTTGGAGGCAAAGATAGTAAAGTTTTGCCTCCCATACTTTGTGCATGTTTCTGGGAGGGGCTATTCCGTAGAGAGGGACAAGATTCTTGAAAAGGCAGAGGGTTGGCAAAGGAGAGAAAGGTCCTCAACCAGATGGATTGACACAGTGAATGCTGCAATGGACTCTAGTATGTTAGGAAGTGTGAGGATGACACAGGATAGAGCAGGGTTAAGATACCTTGTTCACAGGGTAAACTTTGGATAGCACTTTCTCTAAGGCACCAAACAGCAACAACAAAATATTTTATAAAGCAAATTTTTGAGAACTTAAAATTCTTTAAAGTACATTTAAAATAATTTCAATCAATAATAATGCATGATTAGTTTCCAAAATATCTTTTAATGGCAATGATAAGCTTGATTGATTTCCCTAACCACTCCAAGTGAGCTCTGGTAGTCTAATGACAAGAAGCTGTGCTGCAATTCAGAAGGCAAGTGGTTTTAATCCATCAGGTATATGCTCCCCAGGAAAAGCATGGGCATTCTTCTCCCATGCAATTAACTTCCTTTGAAAACTTTCCAGGAAAGGGTAGGTTCTGACTCAGTGTTACAGACCAACCACCACTTCAGTTTCCAATATGAAGAACAAATATGATTATTGACTGAAATAGTATTACGTATTCCCTATCCTTCTCCCCAAAATTCTTGTTTCTTTTCTTCCTTAGAATAGCCAAAACATTCTACATTAAACAATTTTTATTTGCTTACCATAAAAAATGTAGTTGCATTAATGAATATTAAAAATGTTTCTTAGAAACATTTATTTTGAGCTTCTAAATTTGTTATGGAAAAGTAACTAGGCTCATCTTGTAAAGCACATTGAGTCCTCAAACTAAATCTACCATATGACTCATAACTCATGAGTGTTTGGTGATTTTTAAAGCTGATAAATGTTTTTGTTTTCTATATTATTAAATTTTTTGGCTGAATAACTTTTTCAAAGATTTTAAATGGATATTTAAGCATATTCTGCAAGATTTTAACAAGATTATTCAAACTTTTTTGTAGCCAAATCTTGCAATGATTAAATTGGAGTATGATTTAACAAAGTGTTACAATTTAATCAGATAGCCACATGGTGTCCAAGTCTATGAGACAATTAAACTACTTTGATTATTCATTGGGTTTGATGGGGTTCTAATTTCAGTGGGGAATATGTCGTTGTTGTTGTTGTTGTTGTTGTTAGGTGCCATCAAGTCAAGCACGAGTCATAGTGACCCTATGAACAAAAGATCTGAACCCTGTTCTATCCTCTATAATCCTCAAATTTCAAGAGCCCCTTGCAGGAGTCACCTTGTCAATCCACTAGTTTGAGAGCCTTCTTCTCCTTCATCAACTCTCCAGCCTTCCCAAAACCATGCCCTTCTCCAAGAAATAGCCCCTACTAGCAACATGTCCAAACTATGTTCCTCATCAAAGTATGAAGCCTCATCATCCTTGCCTCCAAAGAATACTCTGGATGGATGCACCCTCCCCAAGATATAGCTGTTTGTTCTCTTGGCTGTCCATGTGATGTTCAGTGCTCTTGTCTAACTCCACAACTCAAAGATGTCAGTTCTTTTCCCATCATCCACAGTCATTGTTTAGCTCTCAGATGCATAGCAAGTGGTGAGAAAGCCCATGGCCTGAATCAGACACACCTTAGTCCTCAAATGATATTATCTCTCCTCAATAATTGGGAGAGGCCCCTAACTGCATATTTTCCCAGTGCAATGTGTCTCCTTATTTCCTGACAGCTCAGAGTAAGGTTGTTAATTGTGGATCCAGGCAAGTTCAAGTTGTTGATAGTTTCAGTCTCCTCTCCATTTCATCATGACACTGCCTGTAAGTCCTTTGATAATAATCTTTGCTTATTTAACATGGGGATACAATCCATACTGAAGGTTTAGTTATTTGTGCAATTTCCTAAAATGCATTTTAAGAAACCAGTATTTATTGAGGGAAAAGAGAATACACTGAAGTAATACTATTACATTTTGGATGTGGAGAAAGATCAGGTGGTAAGAAGATGAAGGAGATAAATGGAGAAGTTATGTGGACATGTTGTTGTGTACCATCAAATTGAAACCAACCCATAGCTGACCCTCCAGAGAATTTTCACAGGCAATCATACTGGAGGAGGTTGCTTATTTTTCTCTCTCAGAGCAGCTGATGGATTCAAATAGTTTGCCTTTGAGATGGCAGTGTGACTATTTACCACCAGAGGTCCCTTATATGGACCTTGTTATATAACAGCAGATTTACAAAGGCAGTAATTCTCATGGGAGGATCTATCTTTCTCCTACAGAGCAACTGATTAATTCAAAGCCTATATACCTTTGTGTTGGCAATGCAATTCCTTTCAACTATGTGAACCTAACCACTTTATATTCATGACTATCTCTAACAACTCCTTTCACAGTATTTGACAGAATGCTGTGATCAGTAAATATTCACTCAATGAAACATCAAACTCAAATTGTTTCTTCAAATGCTTGCTGCAGGCAGTCACTAGACAGATGCTTATAGATGCCGTCTGTGTGTCAGCATTGGTACCATGAACTGGTTATTTAAAAGTGGAGTGCAGTCATCATATCCCACTAATCTCTTAAGTCTTTGAGCTGTATAGAAATGGCTATAAGTCATAAAGAAATTATTAAGCCGTTCTTCTTAAACAGAGTTTCAGAGGGGATGAGGGAAACAAAAAACAATCCTGCCCCATCAAAAAAGAATAAGAAAATGATGATTACAAAATACCCTTTAAAGAATGATTGTTTGCCATGCAAATGTGAATTTGATTCTTTAAAAATTAATTTCAATGAACATCTACAGAGATTTTGGATTTCCATTCATTCATTGTTGCACTTTTCTCCCCGCCCACCCCACCCCCACCCCCAGTTCGCTCTTCTCCTTGAAAAGCACAAGAAAAAGTCCTTCATTGGTACACAATCCCCCTCTCGCACACCCTCACCCCCACTGCAACCCCAAGTATACTCCACTCTGCAACCCTCATTCCGGACTCTTACTATCATCATAATGCCCTAAAATATATTACTTTTAAACTGTTTTCTCCCTCATCAGCTTCAATGCAGTAAACATAATTTATCCAGTTTTTCTCAGTCTTACCCCCACCCCAATGTCAACCTCATTCTACAACAGTGGCACCATATTTGTTCTTTTGTGATTGAGATACTCCATATTTGTTCTTTTGTGATTGAGATACTCCATATTTGTTCTTTTGTGATTGAGATACTTCACTCAGCATAATGTCCTCCAGGCTCACCCATTTTGAATATTGCATGAGTTCCTTGTTTTTCAATGCAGCGTAGTATTCCATTGTGTGAATATAACACAGCTTCTCTAGCTATTTGTTTGCTGATGGGCACTTAGGTTGTTTCCTGACTCCTTGCTATTGTGAACAAAGACACAATAAACATGGGTGTGCATATATCTGCCTGGATGTTGTTTACGGCCTCTTTAGGGTATATTCCCAGTAGTGGAATTGCTGGGTCAAATGGTATCTCTATTTGCAACTTTTTGAGAAAGCGCCACAGCGCTTTCCACAGTGGTTGCACTATTTTACACTCCCACCTACAGTGAATAAGGGTTCCAGACTCTCCACAGTCTCGCCAGCATTTGTTGCTTGCTGTTCTGTTAAATTTTGAGGGGAAAATGGGAGAAACCGGAGAAGAGAAGGGATGAGAACAAAGGGGCAACAGGGAATCTCATCTTCCCTTACTGTAAAATTTCTACAATCTGTATAAGGATCTTGAAGTTTAAGGGCATAGTTGTGCTTTTTTACTGCTACTGTTGTCTCAATTTCATGACCCAAAACATACAGCAAATATTGTATTTTTCTTCATCTTGTCAATTACTCCTCACCTTTTTACTTTAAACCCTTGTTGATAAATGTGTATATAATTGAATGGATAGCAATTTGACCAATAATAATTCTGCAAAAAAGATGTTCTTTTACAATGTTGGTTATCTCTTTAATATTCATTAATAATTGTCCTTTGTGTAACTGCAGTAAAGAGCCCTGGTGGCACAATAGTTAAACATTCACCTTCTAAACAAAAGGTCAATTGTTAATCCTATCAGTCATTCCAAGGCAGAAAGATGAAATAGTCTGCTTCCATAAAATTATAGTTTTGGACACTCTATAGAGAAGTCCTTGGAGGAGGACACCATGCTTGAAAAGGTGGGGGACAGTGCAAGAGAGGAAGACTTTTGATGAGATGCATTGACACAATGACCGCAGTGAAGGACCCCCGAACCGCTGGTCCTGTTCTGTCCCGAGTGGACGGCGAAGACCCAAGACTCCAAGACACAGGCTTGATGCAACAGCAAGAGATAAGAGGTTTATTGCGGAGCGGGCCGACCCTTATCTCTAGCAGGAGACAAAGGAGCCGACCCCGAGCAGACAAAGTTGGGTTTTTTTATACACTTTAGGGGGATACAACTGAGTATCAGCTTCTCATTGGGTGATGAAAGCACAATTTGAATTCATTGGTTCAGTGTTCGCTCAAGGTTTACACAGCATTTTTGCACGTAGCACTTGCGGCAGTCACGCAGCACATGTAGCAGTTAGATCTTTAACTATAGGGTGGTGTCATAAATTCTCAAACTCCAGGGCAGTGGAAAAGCACAAGATACATTGGTTATCAGTCGGGAAACAAAGGCACATGGGTTATCAGTTGAGCTTGTTTGTTCTGCCTTTCTGCTAGCTATTCTTGAAATACTGTTGCCCTGGATACCTGGGTGTGGGGCTTTAAAAATTAACTTAGCTGAGAACTATAGAAACTATTTTAATTTCAATCTTTTCAGCAGCAGTTAAGTTTACGAGAGATGGTGAGATTGGCTTAGGATGGAACAAAGTTTATAGCCATTGTTCATAAGGTCATTATGAGTCATAGTCAACTTGGTAGCACTTAACAATAACAATAGAGTAGCACTATGATTTAGAATTGACTCAGGGACAGTAAGTCTAATTTTTTTGTAATTTCAGTATTACTGTTTCATATTTTCTGTACCTTTTATTCTGTTGTACTACCTTTGCTTTACTTTTTTAAAACTTTATTTTATTAATTTTAATGAACATTTACAGATATTTTGGATTTCCATTCATTCATTGTTGCACTTTTTTATCTAACTCCCTCACCCACCCAGTTTGCTCCTCTCTTTGAAAAGCAAAAGATAAACTCCTTCATTGGTATACAGTCCCCCCCAGCCCCAAATGCACACCACTATCCAACCTTAATTCTGGATTCCTGTGATAACCATAATACCCTATCATATATCGCTTTTAAACTGTTCTCCCCCTCATCTGTTTCAATGCAGTATACATAATTTATCCAGTTTTAATGCTGTTATCATGTGCCGTCGAGTTAGAACTTACCTATAGCTGACCATCCCGTGGCTTTTCATAGGCAGTAAATTGCATGGGAAAAGAATGCTTTCTTGAATTTGTTAAACAATTTTATTGAGGTGTGATTTACATATGACTGAATTTTCCTATTATCAGGCTAAAGATTTTAAAGAATATATATTTATGTCTTTTGTACTTGTACTTTGTACTCTTTTTTTGTGTGATGTTTTTGTTGTTATTAGATGCCATTCAAGTCACATTTGACTTATAAGAACCTATGAACAAAGATATGAATCCTTTTCTATCCTATACCATCCTCATACTTCCTGACACACAAGAGCCCATTGCAGCTGTCACTGTATCAATCTACCTGGTTGAAGGTCTTCCTCTCCTTTTGCCAACCATTCACCCTTCCCAGTACCATGTTCTTCTCCAAGGAATAGCACCACCTAGCAGCATGTCCAAAGTATGTAAGGTGAAGCCTCATCATTTTTGCCTCCAAAGAGCAGTCTGGCTTCACCCTCTCCAACACATATCTGTTTGTACTTTTGTCTGTCTATGGGATGTTCCGTGTTCTTCTCCATCACCACAGCTTAAAGACATCAATTCTTTCTGTCATCCTTTTTTTATTGTCCAGATCTCAGATACATACCTAGTAAACAGAAAGACTGTAGCCTGCATCAGACACACCTTAGTTCTCAAATTGATATTATTATTCCTTTATAATTTGTAATGGTCCGTAACTGCAGATTTTCCTGGTGTAATGTCTCCTTTATTTCCTGACTACTCATACCAAGGATGTTAATTGTGGTTCCAAGCAAGATGAAGCTGTTAACAGTTTCAATCTCCTCTCCATTCATCATGGCACTGCCTATCAGTCCAGTAGTAAGAATCTTCATTTTCCTGACATTGAGATGCAATTCATATTGAATGCTGCATTTCTTGATCTTCTGCAACAAGTTTGATAACTTTACTAATGAATGTATTTTACTTAACTCTTAAATAAATTAGACTCAATTTCAAATGTTCACAAAAAATAAACCCATATTTCCTTTCAGAAATAAGATACACTGTCTGTTTTCTTAATGTGTTTTTTAATATTATGTCTCCAAGATCTTAAGTAGATTTAGTCTAGTATATTAAAATTCCATTGATCTTAAAGTTTAGATTAAATTTTTTATACAGAATAACTCAGTGGTTAGCAATAGATTATCTTTGGGAATTTTAGTAATATTTTTAAGGTGATTGCATCATTATATAGCAAAGAGGGTAAATAAAACAACTATACATAAATACTGGTCTTCTAAAATATTCTTCTTGTTGTTGAGTATTATTGAGTCAGAACTGAACTGTAGCCTATCTTCCAGCAAGTTTTCAGAGTCAATAAATAGCACAGGAGGAGAATGAACATCCTTCTCCCGCAGAGCAGCTGGTGGATACTAACCACTTGCCTTTCAGATTGCAGTGCAGCTTCTTACCCCTAGACACCAGAACTTTTAATATCTAATAAATGGTCTAAATTGTATTTTTATATCTCATCTAATGTGTTAAATGTGATAATGGTTTCCCATGGTGGACAGTGTTTGATGGAGCTCCCTAATTAAAACAAGCTTGGAAAAAGGAGTGGCATCCACTTCTGAATAGCTTGCCTCCGGAAACTCTATGAACTTGGAAAAAAATGAAAGTTATTCTAGTATCCAGGTCTTTCACTCATGGGGTTGCTATGAGTCCTCTACCACTCGACAGCACTTATCAGCTACAACACCAGCATACAGAGAGCTCTGTGGGCCTTGTGGATAGAAAGTTATGCTACCAAGCCAAAGGTGGGTGATTTTAATCTGCAGCCCTCAGGCCTGGTTTTAATTGTTTTTGGCCATTCTTCTAAGTGTTATAGCATTGTTCTGTCCATTTGCTATAGAGGTAACTCTTGGTTGCTGTGATGCTAAACACTGTGAGACTGATGTGTCAAATATAATAATGGCTATCCATGGTGGACAGTATTTGGAGGAACTCCCCAACTAAAAAAACCTTGGAAGCAGGAGTGGCATCCACTTCTGAAATAGCTTGCCTCCAGAAAGTCTGTGAACTTGGAGAAACAATGAAAGTTTTACAAGTGTTAGGGCTTTCATTCATAGGGTTGCTATGAGTCATCTATGACTTGATGGCACTTAACAAAAACAATGTATTTTAATATTAATAAAAATAAACATTTAGTTCATAATTACTACATCAATTATTAATTTATCTCATACACACATTTCACTTTTATTATGGGAAGAGGGAAGTTTAACATAAGATAACTCAATAGATTTTTGTGGTGGTCATTAAATACCATTGACTCAACCATGACTCATATCGACCCTATGAACAATGAATCTGAACTGTGCCCTATTCTTTACCATCCTGACCATCTCTGACATACTGAAGCTTATTATAGACACACTATCTGACTCATTGAGGGTCTTCCTCTGGTAACCCTTCACCTTACCAATATTGATGTCCCTTTTCAATGACTGGCCCCTCCTAACAACTTGCTTAATGTAAGAAAAGTTTTGCTGTCTTTTCCTCTTGGGAACACCCTGACTTCATCTTTTCCAGGATATATTTGTTTTTATGGCAGTCTATGGGATGTTCCTGACCCTTCTTCAACCTCACAGTTCAAATGCATCATTTTTTTTCAGTTACCTTTATTCGTTGTTCTACTTTCAGCTACAAGTAATTGAAAATATTATTATTTACCTTAGACTTCAGACTAACATCATTGCTTTTTAGCACTTTGAAGAGTTACCAGAATTTCCAAATACAGTAAGTCTTTTGATTTCCTGGCTGCTGATGCTTTCTGTATCACTTAAAATTTTTTTAAGATTATAAAATGTACCAGGAATTTAAAATGTCATGATATATTTACGAATATCATATATGTCTCCCAAATATTCTGGGTACAGTTTAGTAAAACATTTCTATAAAGAGAATCATATGAATATGTTTATAGCTGCTAAAGAAATTTATTTAAATGAGTAAAATTGCGCACTTGGGATTTTTCTAGCCTTAGATGCCTTGTTAAATTGTAGAAAGATAGCCATGAGACAAATTAAATTTGTGTAAATATAAACATCTTTTTACTCATGAGAAAAATGAAATAAGCATAGCTTTAAATGTCTGTTTTACCATTTACTATCTATCTGATCAAGTAGAGGAGATAACTATGTGTTTTTACTTTCCCAAAGAAAGGTGATCCAATAGAATACAGAAATTATCAAACAATATCATTACTATCACATACAAGCAAATACTGTTAGAACACCTCTCATGGGAGTGGAATCAAGTACTTCCAGCCAGTCTGCCAGGTAGCTGTTTCCCAAATTTCCTACCATAGGCTAGTGAGCATATCCAGGACTACATCTGTTAACTGGAACATGTCAGTTGATATCCCATTAATTCCTGGGACCTTATTTTTTTTCCCTTTCCTTCAGTGTTGGTTCAACATCTTCCATCACCACTGGCTCTTGATCTAATGGTACTTCCTGAAAATATCAGGGCTCTTATTTTCTAAAAATTTTAGAAGATTTAATTTTCTAATACTTAAAGTTGATCAAAGATTTAGCAATGAACACAAAGTGTTGCTATGGAGAAGTAAGAAGATAATACTTTTTGTAGTTAGATAGCAAGAAGTAAAGTGTTGTGCTTGTGTATGTGTTAACGATTAGGATTTCAAAGTAGAAATGAAAAAATTACATTTGTTTAGATCTTTCACATTCTACAAAACAGTCAGATTCTGCTTTAGGTTACAAGGACCAATAATTGTTTTTATATGATAGATTTCAAAAGTACATAGAAAAGTAAGGAAAAAGGAATTTATAACTTTGTAGACAATTGACACTAGGGACTTGATTTTGAAAAGGCAATTATGGTAATGATTGTAAATCAGCACCAGTAGTTCATTAAAAAGATCTAGTTGCATCCTGTCTCTCACCAACAAGTATGTGATGTACCTCATTTGATATTTCACCATTAAGACAACAATGCAAGTATCTGTTGAGGTTTATTCCCTACTATGCATCTCTCTCTACTGCTGATTCTACTTCTTCTGGAGACATATGGAATTGAATTCAGATAGAATCACCTCTCAATTTGCTGACCGTTTCTTAATTTCTGATGAAAATTTTGTTTCTTGTTCAGCATGGCAGAAAGACTGATGCCCTGTACAGAAAGAATTTATGAAATAACCTTCTCTAATGGCGTCTCTAGGTGGGGGGGGGGCAGATAATAATGATTGAATCAGACCATAAGCAAATGACCATGCAGTAGTTTAAACTTTGATTAAAGAGTTATGTCTGTTTCTTGTGTTTGCTTATAAAACACCCCCCCACTCCCCCCCCCCAATACAAAGTCCTGAAGCTGACACCAGAAACTATTGCATACATATAAATCCTAGGTACCAAGAAAACCAGTAAAAAATTTACTAAGAACTTGAGACAGTTAATCCCTGGAAAAGCTATGTCATTTCAAATTTTTCATGCACTTACAATATGTTACCTGATTTAATCTTCATATAAAATGAGTTGGTTTTATATTCTCATTTTGCTATAAAAAATAGAGGTTCAAGCAAACAAAGTTGGTTTGGGTTTTGTTTTGTGTTTTTTTTGTATATAGAAAGGAGCCTTTGGAATCTCAAAAATGTATATGGAACTGAACGATAACTTATTTTCAGTTACCCTTTTATCAGATGATTTATGTGATTTTATCAGAATTTTTATGAACCCAGTCTCTATCACACATGCTTTATAAGGTGCATTTGTAAATATTCAATATATCTTCTCAAGTTGAAAATAAAGTATTAATGCTAATTAAGATACACACATACTGTTGCTTATGTCAAGGAATTTACAGCAATATAGAAAGCTCTGGAGACTTAATGGTAAGAAGTTGTGCTGCAATCTCCAAGGCACATGTTTCAAATCCACCCGTGGCTCAGTGGTAGAAGGATGAGTTATCTCTTTCGAGGTGATTTACTGTCTCTGAAAACCCACTGGACGGTCAGTTCTGACTCCAATGCTATGCAACAAAAAAACAGCATGGCAATACACTCTTAAAACAATCCAAACCTCAGATATTCATAGATTTAGAAAATGGTTCTATTTAATACATTTTCAATTCTAATACTTTAGTCAAACATTTCTGGCTTCATATTAATTTAGTTTCTTCCTCATCTTGCTCCAGCCTTACATCATTGCCATGTTAAGCCCCTTGTTGGAGCTACTGTTTTCGTTCATCTTGTTGAGGGCCACCTTTTTCGCTGACATCTGGTTTATTAATAAGGAGATTCTTCTCCAAAAAATGGACCTTCTTGATAACTTATCCGAAGTAATAGAGAACCACACCATTTTCACTTCTAAGGTGTATTCTTTTTATACATTTTATAACAATATTTTTTATTCCTCTGGCAATCCATGGTTATTTTCCAACACTATTCATTAAAATGCATTAAGTCTTCTGTTGTCTTCCTTATTCATTGTTCCACCTTCAGGTACATAAACAGCAACTGAAAATACCATGGTTTGGGCCAGACACACCTTAGTTCTCTAGGTGAAATCCTTATCAACACTTCAAAGAGGTCTTTTGCATCTGTTTTGTATAGTATAACACATCATTTGATTTATAACTATTGTTCTTATGAGTGTTCATTGCATTGTTGTGTTAATAAAATTAAATCTTTGGCAACCTCAGTTATTTTCTCTGTTACCAGGTTATTTATGGGTATAGTAATGAGGATTTCTGTTTTCTTAAGAGTTCATCTTTTGAAGGCTACTGTCACTCATTAAGTGTTTCAGGTATTCTTTGTTTCCATTAGAGAATATTATTCTGCATCTTCTTCAGATCTTGATATCGTGGGATTTGTCACATAATCTTAACTGCTCATCATCCACATTGAATGGTGAAAGGATTGTACCCTGGTGTACATTTTTCCTGATTCCTTGCCATGCAATCCCTTTGTTCCCTGACTGTCTTTCAGTCAATGTTAAGGTTCTAAATAAGGTTAAATGTTCTAGAATTCACAACATTTTCAATGTTACTCCTATCCTACTATGATCTGCAAAGTAAAATGTCTTTACATAGTCAATAAAACACAGGACAATATCTTTCTTGTATTATTTCTTTTAGCCCAGATTTATCTGAAGTTAGCAAGGATTGCCCTTATCACACATCCTTTTCTGAATTCAGGTTGAATTTCTAGCATTTCTTTGGCAATATGGAATCAGGATTGAAGAAAGACTCATTAAAATCTTGCATTATGCAGATGACACAATCTTGCTTACTGAAACTGAGGAGGACCTGAAGTGTTTTGCTGCAGAATGTCAAAGACGGGAGTCTTCAAT
>NW_006399904.1:3529045-3540081 GCF_000299155.1 Elephantulus edwardii | reverse complement strand
GTTGGAGAGGGACATCATGCTTGGGAGGGTGGATGAGGGGATGGGAAGACCCTCTATGAGATGGATTGATTCGGTGACTGGGGTAATCGGGATGGGTGCGTCAGAGGCAGTGAGGTTGGCACAGGCTAGAGCAGGGTTTAGGGCTGTTGTGCATAGGGTCGCTATGAGTTGCAAACGACTCAACGGCACATTACAACAGCAACAACAATTCTATCTTGTGCCATCCTTACACTTCATGACACACAGTGCCCATTTTAGCAGTCACTGTGTCAATCTACCTGGTCAACCATCTTCCTCTCCTTCACCAACCCTCCACTCTTCTCACCACCATGACCCTCTACAAGGAATAGATAGTCCATGGAACATGTATGAAGTATGTGAGGTGAAGCCTCTTCATTCTTGCCTCCAAAGAACACTCTAGTTGGATACTCTCCAAGACATATCTGTTTGTTCTTGTGGCTCTCCATGGTATGTTCAGTGTTTTTTTCCAATATCACAGCGCAGTTCAAAGGTGTACATTATTTTTGTGTCATACTTATTCATTTTCCAGTTCTCAAATGCATAGCAAGTGATCAGAAAGTCTATGCCCTGAATCAGACACGTTAGTCCTCAAACTGGTATCATTACTCCTCAGTAATTTGGAGAGGTCCCTAACTTCAGATTTTCCCAGTTCAATGTGACTCATTTGCTGAGTGGATCCAAGCAAGATGAAGTTGACAGATTCAATCTCCTCTCCATCCACCATGATGCTGCTCATTGGTCGAGTGGTAAGACTCTTTGTTTCCTCGCTATTTAGACACAATCCATATCGAAGGCTTCATTCCTTGATCTTCTGAAGTAAGTGTTTCAAGTCTTCCTCACTTTGAGCAAGCAAGGTTATGTGGTCTGCATAATTCCGGTTATTCATTAGTCTCCTTCCAATTTTGATACCACCCTCCTCTTCGTACAGTCCAGCTTGAAATAATTTGCTCAGCATAGGTGTTGAGAGAGAATACAACCCTAACACTCACTCTTTGTACTGCTATAATGAGTTTGATATCCATTGTAGTGGCGACACAGATAATATCAAACTATACTTATGATTAGGGAATTTATCATTCATTTATAATTCAGGTTGCTAGCAGGTTATAAGTCTTCAATATTCCAGTTTCTCAAGTGTGGTCAAAGACCCTTTGACCTTCATCCTCACAGGTTAGGTCGCTGTTACAAAGTTCCCTTATTCCTAGCAGTTATGGCATCTTCGGTCAGTCTGCCAGCAAGCTTGAGGGAAGGCCTCTGGGCTCTAGCTCTGTGGTGTAGCAGCCTGAAATCAGCTCTGTATCAGATTGGTTTCATGTTCTCTACTGAGGCTGCTGTTGCTCTTAGTATATCTTGGTCTGACTGGGACAGCAATCTCTGACCCTGAAGTATGTACACTGACTCCATTTTTGTTGGTGGTATTGATATTCCCAATTTCTTTTGCTGAATCTGCTCAATTTAATGATGAGACTAGCCAATCCCCTTGTGACTAGAGTAACACACCCTATTTGCTTGCTCCTGGTCCCCCATGTAGAAAATTAAAAGTCAATCAATAGCTAAGAAAGTAATTTTGAACAATAAATATTTAACATTAACTACTCTGTAGGACAATTCCATCCTGGTCTACTGACTGGCTGTGAAGTGGAATTGACTCAATGATAGTTGATTTCCTTTTTAGGGGTTTTTGTGATTTAATGATATATTTTTATAATTTGTATATTACGTTGGGTAATCTGTCTTTGGAAAGAGAATCAATAAGAATCTCTTCCAATCTTATGGTCAAAGTGCTGTCATCAAAATTTCTTGGCTTAAATGAGTGATCATTTTCCATATCACATCCATTGTGGCAATATTTCAATTGGAATTCTATCAATATCTGTATTTTTTTATTTATTCCAGTGTTTACAGTGCAACTTGGATTTAATTTTTAATTTCTTTATCATATTGTAACTCCTGGAATTTTTAAAAGCCAAAAGTTACTTTTGGTATTAATAACTCTGAATATTGTTTCAATATTCTATGCTTCATATGTTATTGTAAAGTGCCATCAGGTTGAAACCCATTCATAACTGACCCTCCAGCAGGTTTTCAGAGACTATAAATTGCATGGAAGGAGAGTGCCTATATGTCACCCATGGAGCAGCTGGTAAATTCAAACTGTATGCCTTTTGGTGGGTTTGATATTGGTCAATATACTAATCATGAAATTAAGCATGCTTATTAGTAGAGTGTCAATATCTATGCACTAGATCACTGAATAATATGACAAAAGGCTAATGCTTCCTTATTGAACTTTGAGCTATTAAGTGATATATATATTAAAACTCTAATGTCCAGTAATTAAAACTGTCTAGGGAAATAATACCACCAGACTCTAATATTGGTCTCTGATTAATTGTTTTCCATTTCATGCAGTTTAAGCTCCAGTTAATGGCCCCTTGTAAAAGTTGGATAAGCAATTTATTTTTTGTAAGGTAAATAAAAGCTAAGGACAAAAATATTTTAACAGTTGAAAGAGGAAAGACTTATCAATATTTCCCACAATGCAACTTTGCTGAGGAGGATACTCAAACCCAAATTTATGTGACTTTAATTTTTTATTCTATATTCAGATAGGAACTTTGATGGCCTGTTACGAAGGAGCTGAACTTTAAATCAAATGTACATGGTTAGGATTTACCAGCTGCTCCCTGGGAGAAAGATGGGCAGTCATCTGTCATGTGATTTGCAGCCTCTGAAAATCCACTGAAGGGTCAGATTTGAGTTGGTTCCAACTCAATAGCATATGCTAATAGCAACATAATCAGCTACTTAATAAGCTCTTCATGTAAGCTTATTTTCAAGATTTCAAAGATAATTAGAATAATTTTTGGAATTTTTATTTTTTATTTTTTTTTAATTTTTGAAATTTTTAATTCAAAATTTAAAGAGGTCAATTTACACCAATAATAATGCTAATATTCTGTGATTTAATTGACTTTTAATACTTAAAAGTCAATATAACTTTGCTGCGGTGGTTATGTGCCATCGAGTTGCCTAACTCATAGCAATTTAATATATTTATTCAGCCATTCAGTTATTCAGTAATACCGGTACAATGGGACACCAGGCATTGTTCTAACCTTTCGGAATGAGTACAAGTGAAGTCCTTACCTCATATATTTTATGTTCTATTTCGGAGAACCATTGTTGTTGTATAATATCAAGTTGGAATCGGCTCATAGCTCATTGGTTTTTCAGAGTCAGTAAATCTCGTGGGAGGAAAGTGCCCATCTTTTTCCTATGAAACAGTTTGTTTATTCAAAATATGTCCCTTTGATTTGACAGCAAAGGTCCTATCACTATGCCTAAATTTTTGAGGACGCGGGGGGGAAACCCACTGAACATGGTATGAAATTGTGCTATCAGAGTTTTCATTGTTTGTTATTGTTAAGTGCTATCAAGTTGCCTGCAACTCATAGCTACCCTAAGTACATCAGCCCTAAAACCTGCTCTATCTTGTACCAATCTTATTGTCTCTGACACACTGACCCACATTATCCCAGTCACTGAGTCAATCCATCTCATTGAGGGTCTTCCTCTCCTGAGCTGTCCTTCCAAACTTCCTAGCATGACGTCCCTATCCAAAGACTGATCCCTCTTTGCAACAAGTTCAAGGTATGTCAAACAAAGCTTCAGAATCCTTGCCTCCAAGGAGCAACCTGGTTTACTCCTCCAGGAAGATCCTGTTTGTTCTCTTAGTAGTCCACGTTATAGTCAATACTCTTCTCCAACACCACAGCTCAAAAGCCTCAATTCTCCTACCATCCTTAGTTATTATCTAGCTCTCTGATGCATTGCAAGTGATTGCAAAGACCATAGATGCACGTTCATCTCCAGATTGATATTGTTGGTCTTCTGTGCTTTAGAGAGGTCTCTTACAGCAGACTTTCCAACACAAAACAAGGCTCCAGGAATTGACGGTATACCAATTGATATATTTCAACAAGCAGATACTGCCCTATAGGTAATCACCAAGTTGTGCAAAGAAATCTGGAGGACAACCACCTGGCCAACTGACTGGAAGAAATCTGTATTTTTTTTCCATTCCAAAGGTGTTCTGACAAAGTGTGTCATATCCAACAATAGCATTAATATCACATGCAAGCTAGATTCTGCTGAAGATTATCCAGAAACGATTGGAACAGCACATCAATATAGAACTGCCAGAAGTGCAGGATGGGTTTACAAGAGGTCAAGGTACTAGAGATAAGGGAAAGAGATGGATAGGTCTATACCTTTGTGATTCTTAAGCCTCCACAAGTATCCTGGGCTTCATAGCTAGTGAAAGGAATATTTTGGCTGTACTTTTTTTCAAAACAGTGTTGTCTGTGCTTTTTGCAATCCATGTAAGAGTCAATTCTATTCTCCAACACCACAATACAAATGCGTTGATTTTCTTAAGTCTTACTTGTCATTGTCCAAGTATCAGATGCATAAGATGCAATTGAAAATATCTTAGATCACGTACACCTTAATCTTTAACCTGACAATAATTGCTCTTTAGCACTTTAAAGATATCCTTCAAAGCAGATATTCTATGTCCTATTTAATTGGCAAATATAAAATCTTATTTAAAACTATTTAAAAATTCATAACAATATTTATTTTTCTGTATTTTCCAATATATATTATGCCATGCTAAAGTAGAATAAATATTATATTGATCATCTATGAAGTTACTTGATATTTAAAAGGGGGTTCTTATATTAAAAATATTTTAGAATTAATAGTCTAGATGATAACTAGATGAACATTTTAATATTATAATGTACTGACATAACATAAAATGTATTTTAGGAGAACCAGGTAAAAGATAAAAGAGGTAATAATTACATCACCATAGGGTCTAGACTGATTTAAAGGCATTATAAGCACTTAATAATTAAAATAAAAATATGTGTACATAATATATATATGACTGAGAAAGGCAAGAGAGGAATTATCTACAGGACTTTTTATCATTTGCAGGACTTTTGACTTAGAAATAGCACTTTATAAGTATAGACATATATTTTTAACCCAGTTCTTGAACTTTTCTTGATGTTTCTAATAGGGAGCATGAGTTGAGTTCTTTCAGCATCCTTCAGTATCCTTCAGTACATGGTGGGAGGGTGAGGCGAGCAGATTGGCTCTGAACAGAAGCCAGGCCCGAGGCTACTTTTTCATATAAATAAAGAAGAATAAGGGTCAATAGGTTGAGGCCACTGGATTGGCAAGCAAGGCAGGTATGTAGGATAAGTTTTGTGCCATGGGTTGCCCACTTCCAGTGTAGTGTGCCTGAACTCTGGCAAATAGAAGACCACTGTGAATTTATCTAAAGGGCGAAAAAGAAAATAAAGAAGGAGGCGGGGGGTGGATATGGAGGGGAATGCTTAGAATTTTAATTTGTCAATTTACAAATTGTAAGGGAGAAAAATATCTTTGTTCCAAGCTCATAATTTCCACCAAAATGTTTGGGAAATTTTAAAACTCTTGCATATTTTAAATCTTTTCACCTTTATTATTTATGACTTATTGGTTTGAACTACCTTTAAAGGCCAAAAGTGTAGAATTCCAATCCTAGGCTCAATAGCCATGCAATCCTATATAGAGTGTCTGGACCAAACACAATCTGGTTGAAAAATAAGTAAAGTTTAAGAGTGGCAAGAGACTTCTTTCCAACTATATTAGTGCAGACTTGACAGCCATAGATGGACTGCAGAAAATAAATAATTTTGTTGCAGTTCCTGAAGAGGAATAATGGCAGGTTCTCAGGATAACATAACAAATGGTATTTGTTCTCTGGAAGCTTCGTGGCAGAACATAAGGTCAGAAAAGGGGGGGAGTCCAAATCACCTTCAGAGGCTGAGAGTTTCATCAATGATAAAATTGTCATGAAGGATGTTATCAAGTTGAATATAATTACTAAATATGTTGCAAGCAGGTGGTTTCTTTAGTAATAAGTGTCTGTCTAGGTGATCTGTGTGAGTGACTTTGAAATAACAGTCTGTGGTAAAGGTTATCAGAGAAGAAAATTAAAGTAAGGCTTGCAGCTGAAACTCAGAGTAACCACCTATTCGTTTCTGCTGACAAGTTGGCTTTTCAGTTTAATTTCTGCTTAGCGGTACATCACTATGAATTTGTTGCTGATTTGCAGAGGTTTTTTAACATACTTTGATTCTTTAGTTCCCATCACTCCCAGTTAAAATATACTGATTTATGGTCATAAATATTAAATACATTCATTTTGTTTAAAAATAATCAGACATAATTTAAAAAGCTCATGTGCTGAAATATAATAATTTCAAGATTTTCGATTTCTGTAAAAAGGCTACATAATGATTATACATTTCAGAGGTTAAATTGATAAATGCTAAGATTTTTTCAACGATTAATCTTAATTTATATGATTCAGTAACAAATACGGATTTTTGTCATAGATAATCATTTTAGTTAAATTTTCCCTTGTTTCTGAAATTAGTGTCAAGACATAGATACAATTTTCCACTGAACATTACACAAATATGCTAATTTATTTTTTCAGTAATCATGTTTTGGATAGTCTGACCTATTCAACAAACATTATATTTGACTATGTTATCATCTAAAATTATCAATATGCTAGCAATCTTCTCCAGTTTAATTTGTTCATAAATAGAAAAAGAGTGATGCAGCATTTTTTTATTTTTACATTGCCTTTTCAGATTAGGTTTTGTGTCTAGATAAACTAAATAGCTACATAGCATTCTCCAGAATTTAATGTAAGGGAAATCTCAAAGTGGTCAGTATTTATGAGAACTCTTTTTGCAAAATGGTAAAAAAATTAGGTTACTAACCAAATGTTGCTGCTTCAAACCCACTAGCCATTCCATGGGTGAAAGATGAGAAAGTTTACTTCTGTGATGATTTCCAGCCTCACATCCTTGGTGGATGCTGCTACCGTGTCCCACAGAATTCCTATGACTCAGAATACACTGGATGTCAGTGGATTTTGTTCTAGAAAATGTGACAATAGAATATTTAAAAATTAATGAAAAAATATGTACTATGTTTACAAATATATCCAGTGCAAGTCTATTTTGCATTGATAACACACGTCTCAATGTTCAATGTAGTTGATTGAAATTCCTGCAAGCAGATTTTGTTTTTAAACCTGTTCTCTTTTTAAATTTTTGCATGATATTTAGTGTTATAATAAAGACCATTCATAAAAGGAAAAAGTATTTTCATTTGTTGAATATAGTTTTCTTTTTCACCTATAATAATTTTTTATCTAGAAAATTGTTGTGTATGTTCATATAAAAATTGTGGGCAATTTAAAATTAGTGATATGAGTTTTCATAGTTATCAACAAAACTATCTAGGACTGTATTATGGAAAACAAATCTTAAATTAAGCATTCCTAAATTTACTCTTCTAAATGTAGCATTAAGCAATTTGTAATTTATACCTTATTTTGCAATGAGTATGACCCTGAGGATGATGGCAAGAGGAAAGATTATGATATTGTAGCATTGTTGTGGGAAGACTGTGGCAAGGTGTAACCTGAGGCTTCCTGCATTTGTGCTTGCCATAGTTAAAGGTTTTGCTTGTAGAAGATTGAAGAAGAAGCTGATTTATAACTGCTCATTTGGAATTGTGCCACTGAAATGAACCAGGACTTTTACTAATTGAGGAATTGTGTTTTGCTGTTAATCTGGTTTGGGACTGCTGGACTAAACCTAGACTTGCATTGGGTGATATTCTTTATCTCTCATACTCTCCAAGTTATTTACCTAATAAACTCACAACTGTAAGTAAAGTCTGTGAGTCAACAACAAATATCAGACCCAAATGATTGGTAAGAAGAGGTACAATTCAATATAATAGTTGTTTAACTGTTAATATTATCTATAAAAAAATAAAGTATATGTAATGGCCTACCAGTTATTAATCTAAGAATCATCAGATTGATATTTTTTTCTAATTGGTAAGAATAATAAGAAGAAATTTATCAATATAGTCTCAATATGTTCATTTGAATTTTGAAAACAATGTTTCTGTGGATGCCAGAAGCAGGAGTTGCATCCACTTACGAAATGGCTTGCCTCCAGAAACTCTATGAACAATGCTCAGGCCTTCCATTCATAGGATCACTATGAGTCATCTATGACTCGATGGCACATAACAACAGTAACAACGACAACATAGAGACATCTATGTTGGCCTAGTGGACAGAAAGTTACGCTACTAAGCCCAAGGTGGATGATTTTAATCTCAGTCACTCAGGCCTGGTTCAAATTGTTTTTTTGTCAAACATTCTTCTAGGTAGTATAGCACTGATCTGTGCATTGCTGTACAGAGGTAATTCGTGGTTGACGTGATGCTGAACACTATGACACTGATGTGCCAAATGTGAAAATGGTTACCCATGGCAGACAGTGTTTGCTGGAGCTTCCCAATTAAAACAAACCTGAAAGTTGAAGTGGCATCCACTTCCGTAATGGCTTGCCTCCAGAAACTCTATGAACAGTGCTCAGGCCTTTTGTTCATAGGGTCGCTATGAGTCTTCTACGACTTGACCACACCTAACAACAACAACAACACAGAAAACCTATTCATGAAACTTGCTGTAGGTAATTAATATAAAAATTAGAAAAAGATTATTTCTTTACAATTATAATTGATTGCTTTTTGGGAAGCTGAACTTTTTTGTTTGTTTGTTTAGTTAAGAAACTAATATCAAGGTATATCAAACTTTATTTACCCCATATAAGGGACATGTAACTAGACTGCTTGTAATATTTAAGTAGAGATATTCTTAAAAATAATAGGGAATTCTGAATCCTGAGATCTATCCTCAGCTTCATAATTGACTCACTGTGTGAGGTAACAAGATGATATTTATAAAGCACTGCATGAATCTCATATTGAAAGAGCTATGTAAATAGGATGTATTGTTATTATTTAAAGTCGTACCCATAAGCTTTGAAATCAACATGACATTCAGTTGACTATAATGCAGGGAAAGTTCACATTTTGACTGTTGCTTAGCTGGAGACCATTTAATTAAGAACCATTTTGGAGGATTTTCCTGGGTATTTTAATGAAATTCAATCCATCTTTCTTATTATCACAGTGCCAGTGCTTATTCCTGCTGGCAACAGGGAGCATGGGTAATCACCCCTCCTTAGAATGGTACCGTAGGTGGCACATCTTTAAGCCACAGTCAACACCACAGCCCAACAGTGTACAACTTCCCAGTTTTCACTGATGGAACTTCAACACAAATCTATGATTATTAATAATCCTTGACATTGAATCATGATGGTATATCAACAAGTACATGGGACTTTTTGTCCGAGAGTGAGGATTAAGATTGAAGAACTCATATCTAAGACACAAAGAATCTAAATTCTTTTAGTATACCCAAAGTGAACATATAAGGCAAAGTACATTAGAAAGCGTAATACTCTTCTCTAGTTCCTATATGACACTTAGATGACCTTAGAGCTGAGAAAGATAGTAAGATGAACTTCATAGTAATTGATTAAATCTCTACCAAATATCAAACTATATAGCTGAAGTACACACCAAATGACAGAGTAAAAAAATGAAAGCAGCTCTGAAGATACAGAATAAATTATCAAAAATCTCAAAATATATACACCACATTTCATTTTAAGCATACTATACTCAAATTGGTTTACTAGCTTAAGCATAAGAAAGGATGAAATGCAACTAGGTATATCTGTATTACAGACATTAGTGGATGTGCTGGAGTAAGGATGACATAATTATACTTTGATTAAGTGTCCAATGAGATGGTTCTTGTATTCCGTGATCATTTTTTAATGTTTTAGTAAGCTTAGTATCTAGATAGATAGAAAAAACTTAGTAATTGTACAAAGGTAAAAACTTTATTTCAGCTAGTCTATGAAGATAGAGACAGTGCAAATGTCCTGGCTGGGAATCTCTGTATTTTAGGAAGCCTTGATATCTCTGTGACTCTCTTGAGGAAGGCAGGTGGTATTGTTTAGGAATCCAGAATATGCCTGAATGCTAAATTAGCTTTCCCTTGTTCAATTATTTTATATATCACAAAAGTGTTTACAGATATTTTATTGATTATGCAAAGTCATTTGACTATGTGTAGCATGGCAAATTATAGTTAATATTGAGAATAATGGGCATCCCAGAACCCTTAATTTTGCTCTAATGAAACATACATACAATCGAAGAAAGAATTATTTGTCCTAACAGAATACTGCATGATTTAAAATCATGGAAGATGTGTGTAGGTATAGTATTCTTTCTTCATATTTATTCAATATCTAATGTGAACAAACTTTGAGGAGTTTGATTATATGAAGAAAAATGTGACATTAGAATTGTAGAAAGACTTAACAACATGCGTTATACTGATGGCATAGACTTATTTGCAGAAAGTGAAGAGGACTTCAAGCACTTAGCACTCGCAGAAGATCAAAGACTACATCCATTCAAAATGGGTTACATCTTAACATAAAAACAAACAAACAAACACCAAAACCCCAAAATCATTACCATAGTGCCAGTAGGCCACATCACAGTATATGGTAAAATAGCTGAACTATTTAATTTACCTTTAGTGCATAATCAACACCTATAGTTGTTGATTGCCTGAAGCCCCTATAAACTATCAACATTTCTCAAAGTTCAGAGATTTTCCAGAGGCTAGTAGTTTAGGAAACGGATGCCACTCCTGCTTCCAAACCTGTCATAGAATATTATTGATTGAGTCACCTTTGATTCATAGCGACCCTATGTACAGCAGCTCTGAACCTTTCCCTGTCCTGAGCCAGTCCTGGCCTATAGTTTTCTATTTTGGTGGTGTCCTTTCCTGGCTTTGGTTTCAAGGATATGTTTGCTTTATAGAATGAATCTGGGAGAATTCCATCTTTCTCTATTTCCTGAAATAGTCTATGTAGAATTGGTGACAATTCCTCTTTGAATGTTTGATAAAATTCACTAGTAAA
>NW_006399904.1:3502607-3528698 GCF_000299155.1 Elephantulus edwardii | reverse complement strand
TTCGGTTTTCTATTTTATTTATTTCTGTTCTAATTTTTATAATTTCGGTTTTTATAGAGGGTGTCAGGTTTTCTTGCTGTTCTTTTTCAATTTGCTGAAGATGTTGAGTTAGAGAATCAATGGTTAATTTTTCTTGCCTTTTGATGTGTTTGCTTATTGCTATAAATTGACCTCTAATTATTGCTTTGGTTATTTCCCAGAGGTTTTGGTAAGTGGTGTTCTCATTGTCATTTGTTTCAAGAAGCTTTTTTAATTTCATTTTTTATTTCTCCTAGTACCCAGTCGTGTTCAAGCAAGGAGTTGTTCAGCTTCCAAATGCATGTTTTTTTCTCCTTTATCGTCCTATTATTAATTTCTAATTTTGTAGCATTATGGTCTGAAAAGATGCTTTGTGTTATTTCTATGTTTTTGAATTTATTGATGCTTGCCTTGTGTCCCAGAATGTGATCTATTCTAGAGAATGTTCCATGTACATTGGAGAAGAAGGTGTACTGTGTTTTTTTGGGGTGTATTAGCCTGTAAATATCTATGAGGTCAAATTGATTTATTGTATGGTTTAATTCTTCAGTATCTTTGGTGAGTTTCTTTCTGGTAGTTCTATCTTTTCTTGAGAGGGGTGTATTGAAGTCTCCAATATTATAGTAGTGTTGTCTTTTTCCTTTTTCAGTTTTGTTAATGTTTGTTTTATGTACTTTGCAGGTCTTTCATTTGGTGCATAGATATTTATTATTGTTATGTTCTCTAGTTCTATTGACCCTCTCAGCATTATGTAATGACCTTCTTTGTCCTTTGTGATGGTTTTTACATTGATATTTACTTTATCGGAGATTAATATCGCTACTCCTGCTTTTTTCTGGTTGCTGTTTGCTTGGCATATTTTCCCCCACCCTTTTATTTTTAGTCTGTCTTTATCTTCATTTTTCAGATGTGTCTCTTGTAGACAACATATTGATGACGGATTTTGGCTTTTTTATCCAGTCTGCTACTCTTTTTCTCTTCAGTGGCGCATTTAAACCATTTACATTCAGTGTGATTATTGAGAGGCAAGGTTTTATTGCTATCATTGTGTTGAGTTCTTTTTGGTGTTGTTGCTAGTTACTTTGGTCCATGATGCTTTCTGTAGTATCTCTGTAAGAAGGACATCTCTGAGTCTTTCCTGCAATGCTGGCTTTGTTTTAACAAACTATCTTAGGTTTTGCTTTTCTGGGATTATCTTGATCTCTCCTTCATATTTGATGGATAATTTTGCTAGGTACAGTATTCTTGGTTGACAGTTGTGTTCTTTAAGTGTTTGATATATGTCCTTCCACTCTCTTCTTGCTTGCTTGGTTTCTTTTGAGAAATCGGCACTTAATCTTATCTGCTCTCCCTTATAGGTTACTCTTTGTTTCTCCCTTGCTGCTTTCAGGATTCTCTCCTCATCTTTGGTTCTGGACAATTTAACTATGATATGCCTTGATGTTTTTCTTTTTGGGTCTAATCTATATAGTGTTCGCTGAGCTTTTTGTATATATATTCTCTCATTCTTCATTATGCCTGGAAAGTTTTCCTGTAGTAGTTCTTCCACAACTTTTTCAGTGCCTTTACTTGCTTCTGCCTGTTCTGGGATTCCAATGATGCGCATGTTATTTCTCTTGATGGTGCCCCACATTATTCATAGGTTTTCTTCTTTTTCCTTCCTTTTTGAGTCTGCTTTTTGGTCTAGCAAATCCGTGGTGACAATTTTGTCTTCTATTTCATTGGTTCTTTGTTCCATCTCTTCAGCTCTGTTCATGTGCCCCTCCATCATGTTGACAGCATCTGAAACATTGGACCTCATATTTTGGATAGTGGTTTCTTGTATTTCCAGTGCCGCTAATGCCTTGTTTGTTTTCTCTACATTGTTCTGGACTGCTTTTTTTAGTTCCTCCTGTTTTTTGTTTGTAGTATCCTGTAATTCTTCAAGTTTGTCTTTCATCCATTGAAAATATTCAATCATTGTTCTTTTAAATTCTGTGTCAGAAAGTTCCATCAGACTTTCTGCCTTCAGGCAATCCATTGATACTGTGTCACCCTTTGGGGGTGATATCTTGCTTTGTGCTTGTGTATTGTGTGGGACAGCTTGCTTTCTTCGAGAAATTGATATGTTCTCGATGAAGATAATGCTCTAGAGATCAGTTGGGTAGCTATCCCACTTGTGCTTTTCTCTGAACGTCTGACTTCAGGGAAATGTCAGTTCAGAGCCTGTGTGAGCAGCCTCTTGTAGGTAAGATAGGTCAAGGTGCTCCGGATTAAAGGCAGGTTGATTAACCAGATGTGTAGACAAAGGTGTCTAGCCAAATAGGGACGGGCATGCATGTGGTTGCGGCAATCACAAGAGCAGGTCAATCACTTGGAGGACCTCACTCTGGCCTCAGTTGTCTGCGTATGCTTACAACTGGGGTGCCTATTCAAATTCCAGCTGTCCATCTCCCACCCAGTGGTTTTCATTCACTGGTCCCTGTCCAGTGGTGCTTACGCGGTTGCCCTTGCACCGTGGCCCCTGCCCAGGAAGACTCCTGGGTCAAGGGGACTCAACAAGACAATGTTAAATTTCCACCAACCTGCTCATCTCTGGCTGGTCTGCAGTGTCCACAAACGTTCCACCAAATTATCCCTGGCCCACTCTTTCCTGGGCAGTTGGCGTGCCCTGAGAGAGTTCAGCCAAATTCCCAGCAGTGGGCTCAACCTTGGGGACTGTCCCAGACAATAGGTGTTGCCCAAGAAAACCCAATTAGGATCCTACCAGCCTTTCTTGTGGCAGATCAGTCCCACAGCAGCTTGATTGGTGGCTTCAGATGATGGTTGTCTCCATGGTGTGCCTTTGTGTGCTGACTCAGAATTGTATTGTCCACGGCTGTTGTTGTGTTGTGTGAAGGAGTCTCTAGTGGCCCTGGAGCACTGCCAGGGAGTGCAGGGTTGTGGTGAGGCCACCAGGGTGTGCCAAAAGTGTGAGGGCGCGGGATGGTGGTGGGGTGGTGTCCCTGGATACGGTGCTGTGGCAGGGATGGGGGATGCAGGGCTTGGGAAGCGCTGGGAGTTAGGGGTTGCAGTCTGTTCCCAGATATTAAGCTGCCAAGTCACCAGTCCTCAGCAAAGAAGATTTACTGCATCGCTCTGCTTGCACGCCACGTCGCTCTCTACCTTTTCAACTTTTAATGTGTCTTTATAAAAGGGGATCTTGTATATTTAGCTTTTTTGGTAATACCTAATTATTTACATATGACACCCTGTGTATAAATAAAAGTTGAGGAAGCATACTACATACTATGAGATTATACAAACTCGTTATAAATAACCAATTATAGTTATATCTGTGAAAACAATAAAGGTTAAAGTAAAAACATTTGGCATATACATCGAAATAATTTTTTATTCAAGCATGAAGTTAGATAAACTTACTTGTGTGTGTATATATGCGTATGTGGTGTGTGTATGACTATATTGATGAAATAATACATATTTTCTCAGAAGAAATGAAAGTGAACTTTCTCAGGAAAGTTCTCAAACCTACTGAAACATGCTTTCAGTATTTATAAGTACTTTAATATTTTTAAAATGAGAAATTACACTACATTATTACTTTGTTGTTATTATCATGTGCTGTCGAGTTGACTACAACTCAGTAATCCTATGCGTAATAGCTTTTAACGTTGCTCTATCCTGATCCAATCTCATTCTGATGCATTTACCTTCATACTATAGTTACTGTGTCAATCCACATCATCTGAGGCCTTCCTCTCCTTCACTGTTCCTCTACCATTCCAAGCATTATGTCTTCTCCAAGCACTGGTTCCTCCTGGCCCCATATCTGAAGTATGTGAGATGGAGTGTCAAAATCCTTGCCTCTTAGAAGCAGCTTGGTTTCACCTTCTCCAAGAAAGACCTGTTTGTTCTCTTGGTAGTCCATGATATGTTCAATTCACATCTCCAGCACAACAACTCAAAGGCATCCATTCTTTTTTCCTGTCTTCTTTGGTCATTGTACAGCTTTCTGATGCATAACAAGTAATCGAAAAGACCAGGGCCTGGGTAAGGCACACCTTAGTCTCTAGAATGACATCATTGCCCTAAAGCAGTCTGGAGAAGACCTTTAGAATAGATTCTTATAATGCACCTAGTCTTATGATTTCCTCACTATTGGTGTCAAGAGTATTAATTGTGTATCCAGGCAAGTGGAAATTGTTTACAATCTCAATCAGTTCTCTTTCTACATGAAGTTGCCAGTTGACCCAATGGTGAGAATATTTGTTTTTTTGATAGCGAAATTCAAGCTATATTCAACACTGCAGACTTCGACATTCTGTAGTAAATGCTTCAGGCCCTCCTCCGTTTTAGCAAGCAGGGTTGTCTTATCTGCTTATGAGGTTTTTGACGAATATTCCTCTATTCCTGATGCCACATTCCTCCTCATAAAATCTAGCTTCTGGAATTATCAGTTCTCAACAAAGATTGAAACAGTATGGAGACAGGATGCATACCTGGCATAAACCTTTCTTATTTTGAACCATGCAAGTTTATTTATTCTATTCTGACAACTGCTTCCTGGTCCAAGTATAGATTTTATATGAGCACAGTTAAGTGTTCTGGGATTGTCATTTTTCTCAAGGTTAGTCATAATTTGTTTTGATCCACACAGTCAAATGCCTTTGCATGATCAGTGAAACACAGATAGATATTCCTCTGATACTCTCTGCTTTCAGTCAAGATCCATTTGGCATTGGCGATAATATCCCTAGTTCCATGACCTCTTCCAAATCCATTTTGTATTTCTGGTATTTCTCCATTAGTGCACTGTTTCAGTCATTTATTTATATCTTCAACAGGATTTTACTTGTGTGTGATAGCAGTAATGTTTTTTTTATAATTTACAACTTCTATTGGATCATTTTTTTATGGGAATGTGAATAAATATGGATCTCTCCAGTGAGTTGGCCAGGTGGCTGCCCCCATATTTCTTGGCAGTACTTGGTGAGCACATCCAGGGCAGCATCTGTCTGTTGAAATATGTCAATTGGTATTCCATCAATTCCTGGGCCCTTGTTTTTTGCAGATTCCTTCAGAGCAGCTTGGACATTCTCCTTCATCACCATTGTCCCTTAAACATTCATGAAATTCATTTCATTAAATTATTCCTTTAAGCGTGTTTATTTAAAATAATTTAAACCAATATTTTTCTAATATTAGGTCAACTTAAACCAGACTAACTTTACATTTTGAGACTATTATTTTGGCAGAATGAAAGAAAATCTACACAACATTGTGACATAACACCCTATATGTAAAAAAAAAATTCATTTAAAAGGTTTTTATAATTATATTTTTTCACATTCCCTTTTTATTCGTATACTTTTTTAATTTTTAAAAACTACAGGAACTTGGCTTAATTAAGTACAAAGTATAAATAAACAAATGCTGCTACTCGTTCATTGCCATACCACTGAAACTGACTCATAGTGGGTCTTCCACTGCATTTCAGAGATTACAGATAGCACTGGAAATGATTTCCCATTTTTTCCACAGAACCCTTGGTAGACTGCAACCTTCAGACATGTGTGGCCTTTGGGTGAACAGCGCTACTCCCTACGTACCACACCACTAGAACTACCTGTGTATAAGCAGATAAATAAGTTTTCTCATCTGAAAACTTGACCTGGTGACTGCTGCAATGGGTTCTAATGTGTCATGAAGTTTAAAGATTGCACAGGATAGGGCGGGGTTCAGCTCTATTATTTGTAGGGTTGCTATGGATTTTACTCGACTCGATGACATCTAACAACAATAACAAACATATGGAATATTCTAACTTTTGAAAATATAATTATATACACAAGTATAAGAAGAGACATTATAAACTGGAATTATTTAAATATTTTAAGCTCATTAATAAACCCTCCACCAAATATAAAAATAAGGTGGGTGAATAAATCAATATTTACTAAAAACCAGGGACTTTATACATTAGATTTAAGCAAGGAACCAAATTTCAGAGAAGAAATATGTTATCTCCAGAGGTTCTGTGACTTAAGATCACATAGATAATTGCAATAAATGTGAATTTATGTTTTCCATTTTTTTCACAATATTTTTCTGCTTCTCTTTTCCCATTCTTCCTTTAAGTTTTATTATTTCCTTTTATAGTAAACAGGAACAGGTCTGTTAGCCTAGTCTGTAGAGAGTTGAGTTGTTTTAAAAGACAGTTAGTAGTGCTTGGAAATCTGCCTTTGTCTCCTTAGGAGACAGATGGGCAATATTTTCCAGTCTGATTTACAGCCTCCAAAGCCTGGTGGAGAGTTGCAGTGAGTCATTTCCAATTCGTTGGCAATGAGTTGGCTTTCGTTTGTTTGTTTGGGTTTTTAGCAATGAGATTTAAGTTTTGAGTGATCAAACATGGAAAACAGTCAAAGGAGATTGACATACATGTAACAAGGATCCCTAACTGTGGGATAAGATCATCAAATAACAATCCTAATGGCACAAGTGTATCTCTTGCGGCTCTGCTTGCTGTACCACTTGCTGCCTGTGTACCAAGCAGGCTTTACTCATGCTAGAGAGATGGCTACTGAAAACTTCACCATCTAGATAGTTCTACACTCATAGCTCATGAAGTAGAAAGTTTTCTTTGCCCAGCTACTGGACTTGAAACAAATATTTCACATGGGCAGACTTAATTTGGCCCACCGGTAAATTATGTGCAGACACCAATCCATATAAGCTGGAGTATCTAACACCTTGATTTGATCAGGCCATACCACATGATCAATGGAAAATGTGTTCATAATTGATTTAGGCTCTTTTTAAACTAGTATCTCTGGATGGCTAAATCAGTTAACATCTTTAATGGCAATCATAAGATTGGAGGTTGTTCAAGCCTATGCAAATTTTCCTTTGAAGGAAAACACTGTAAAAAAAACCACATCTATTGAAAACCCTACAGAGTGTAATTCTACTTTGACACATACAGGAATATCAAGGGTGATAATCCCTTCCATATCACGTAATCATTAGGGTCTATCCATGCATTGAATTTTATTTCACCAAAATAAAATGATTGTAACAGCCAAAAATTTGCAGAGCATGGGAAAGTGATCCAGCTGAGACATCAGTAATGTGTATTAAAATTGGTGAACAGTTTTAGTTGTTTCAGTTTTTCCTAACTCATATAGTACAGTACCTCTTCTCAGATTTAAGAATGTGCTATAGAAGTTGAAAGCAAACCAGCATATATTTCTCAATCTTGATCTAGAATCTTAATAATATAAAATGATCTGTCTCATTTTATAAAAATAATTGCCAATAATGGATGACCTTTTGAAGAAAGGTCATTGGTAGTTAATGCCTGTGTAAAAAGAACAACCACAAAAAAAAGAGAGAGAAAGAAAGAAAAACCCATGTCATTTTCATCTCTATTCAGATCAGACAGTAAACATCCTGGTTTGCACCGACATAATGCAACTTACATTTCCAGAAATAAACTAACATTTTAAGAAAGCCAGAAACATAAAGATTCGAATTCTTCATGCATTCACGTTAAAAAGTAATAATGTGTTCTAGTTGGCTCCAGTTGCTAGTTCTGCTTGCTTTCTTCTTTCCCCTTACTTCATAATTTAATATACGTCCAAGAGTCAACAGGTGTGAAAGTCTTATGCTGAGAATATAGTTTCTCACTGTATATACTGTCAAAGGATGAAGGAAATTCACACACAAAATAATGAACTTGTATTGGAAAGTAACATTAGTAGGGGAGAATTTGAGTTTGAATTAAGTGACTTGAGGCTTTCAGATACATATTCATTCCCAAAATAATGTTAGTTAAAATTTTCTCTGTGAACTCATACTGAAACATGTATTTTTCAAAATGAACTGGTAGACTAAATATAACATTGAATGACAAAATATAACATTCATATTCTTTTCAATGTATAAATTGATCTGAATACTTCCCAGTCCACTTGGCTGATTGGAAATACAGTTATGTATCTATTTTAGTTTCCTTAGCACCACATCCAAACTTTAAATAATTGTAAAAACTTATTTAATTTTTAATAATTTTAATTGCATATTGTTTATTCACATTATTTTAACATTATTCATTGTTAAGTTTCAATTACTTACATGTTTCACATACTTCGGGCTAGTGGCCAGGAGGAACCAGTCCTTGGAGAGAGATATCGTATTCGGAATGGTGGAGGGACAGCACAGGAGAGAAAGACCCTGGATGAGATGGACTGATAAAGTAGCTAGGGCAATTGGGTTAGGTGTGTTGGTGTCAGGGAGACTGGCTCAGAACAGGGCTGGCCTTAGAGCTGTTGTACATAGGATTGTTATGAGTCACAGGTGACTCAACTGCACACAGCAACAACAACAATCCTTAAATAATATACAAGCTTTGATAGTGTTCTAAAACATTGTTTTAATTCAACATTATTATGGATAAACAGCTCATTATTATAATTTTGGGACTTATTGATTGTACCTATTTATTAATTTTATCTCTACACATATTATTAATATGTAAAGCTTCATTTAAGGCCATTAAATGGTCTCAGAAACCAGTTCAGTTTAAAATGTGGCAAACCTTGTAAGGTGTCTGAGTGCTTGAGTGTTTTGCAATGTTTAGTTTTGTTAAATGTTAAATATTACTCTACATTATAGAAAAATTATTATTAATGAAGAGGAAATATTAAAGAAGCCTACAATAATCATTAGGGAGCTCTGGTGGCCTAGTGGTAAGAAGTTGCATTATAATTCTGAAGACACAGGGTTTGAATCCACCAGCTGCTCTGGTCAGCTTACATGATGGTACACAACAACAACAGTGATCAATATAAATTGAAGACATTTTCCTCTGTCTTACCCAAATTGGAGTTATTGACTCATTGTCAAAGTAGTGTTTAAGTTCACCATGTTATTAAAAAAGTGATGATATTTATCTATCTCTATCTCATCTCATCTCTATTTCATCTATCTCTATCTCTATTACATTTATATCTCTCTCTCTCTAGCTCTATCTTTTTAAGGATATGGATACTCTAAAAAGAAATAAAATAAATTACTTGGATTTATTGTTATTCACAAGATTTATTTTGAATGCCATCAATAATGAAGGATGCCTTAACACATAATATTTATCCTAAGTTGCCATGGGTTAAATTAATCTAAAAACAATGATCAAGGAAAAATTATTTCTAAACGTCATCACTCAAAAGTACATATTAGTACTTTTCTTGAGATACAGCAAGTGGTATCAGAATAGTGGCACTGCAATCTGTTATAAAAGGCTTTGATATAGAACAGGTTTCTGGTTTGGAATTTTGTAGGATTCAGTTGTTGATGACTGTGGACGTGCCATCAAGAAAAATACAATGTTGGAAGAAAGCATCTTGTGGAGGCTTTTGACAGTGAGAGCCACCTTGGAAAGGAAATTAGAACCACAGATATTACCAGCAATTCGAGCAATTGCTGAGTGAATGATTAGATTCTTTTAGTCACACTTTGGTGGTAAAGAAAGTGCTAGCTCAGTAGTACTGGTCTGGTGGTGTGATTAGGGTACTCAGGGTAATTAACTAATTTATATGGTAACTCAATTACTCTTTAAGATCACAATAATTGAAATTGAGGCATTATGTAGAGAGCAACAAATATTTACCATATATGTATTAAAAGCAACTTGGTTAAAATGGATTAAGAAGAGAGAGAGAATCTTGGCATTGATATTATTGAACATCTTGATAATTTTTTATTTAAAAATATCTTTATTTAACCTACTTTATGTTGAAGAATGGTCTCTTTTCTAAGATTAATATATAGATAGCATATTTTTATAATGAATTCAGTATTTTTGTTGGTTTCTTAATTTAGTTACTGTATATTGATACTTTCTTTTAACAAATACGGTTTCTTCAAAGCATTAACTGAGTTTAAATTCTACAACAATTTAAGAACAACAGTGTATCCTTACTTGGACATAGAATTAGATCAAATACTAGCTTCCTCTAGAAATAGTCTCATGAGCATTGTGCCAAAATTTATGATAAATGATCATTTATATGACACGATGTTTTTTTTTAATATTTGCATTGTTTCTGACCAATTTAACCTCCACCACTAATTTCTTTTTTATCCTGATTTTCTTTCTGATGTATTTAATGGTGAGTTGCATGTAACACATGAAAAAACACTTTCCACAATTTACTACATTTCTCCTTGTTTATCTCACAGTAAGTAATGATTTCTCTCCTTTTGTATTACTCTCAAAAGGTTCAAAACAAAACAATCAATTTCTTCTCTTTAAATTTGTTTGTTTCAGTCCTGAAAGCAAGGTTATTTAATTTCTATACCTTCCTAGCTTTCTTTAGTGCTGTTAAATGGTTATCCTATCTTCTTATAGTTGCTTCTTTATTGTTTTCTTTGCTAAACAATGAGAGTAAAGCTTGCAATTATGTCTCTCTCATATGTTTGGCTATACAGCATTATAGCTAGGAAATAAATAAATAGTTGCATTCATCTCATATTTTCTTTTCATCATTCAGAGTGATGTGTTTTAAATTAATTTCAGAACTATTAACTATTTTCTTACTTTCTTTTTTTCGTTCTTTGTTTTTCCTTTCCATTCCATAATTGTTTAATGGGTGTATTTTCCCTACCATTAATTTTAGTGCATTTCAGGGACATAATCATAAGGGAAAAACCCTGTAAGCTTACAATATAGTCATGAGAAGAATATAATCAATAATCAAATGAAGAAATGTAGTAAGAATCATACATGTTATAAAGAAAGAAAACATATTCCAGACTATAAAAGGATAAAAAAGTAGTCAAGACAATAAGGAGAATCTGTTTGAAAAAAATTATTCTAGATTGGAAATATAAATAAATATTAGACTAGTTAGATAAGAGAATTTCGGTCCACAGAAATTGATAATTGGGTGAATCCTAATCTATACCAATGAAAACAGCAGTCAAAAAATAGAACAATTCTTTAAATTGGGCAAATGTGTGGCAAAGGACTCTTTTAAAGTTCTATAAAGCAAAGATGTTATACTGAAGACTATGATATGAAATAAATCTTATCATAAAATTGAAAACAATATACCAGTACATAGGACTGTACACTTTATGTAAAACCATGTCATGTAATTATTACTCAGCAAAATGGGGATAATACCTCCCTTATCTACTTTATAAGATTGTTGTAAGGATCAAAGGAGATAATTTGCTCCCCAAACTGCAAAGCATTATCCAAATGTGACGAATTACTATTATCTCTCAGATCCTTGCACATCCATAGAATAGAAATGTGCAATTGAAACACAGTATTTCTCATCATTGCTTTTTCTATTGTACTGGTAATTTAGAAACTTAGTGTTTAGAAAACAATTAGATATCTGACTAAACTATACAAATGTAGTGATTAGAGTGCTGCTCATTTCATTTCAAGAAAAACAAAGTTTCTGAATAGAAACATAAATCTATTGTTGACAAATAAATGGCAACCTGGATTACTGTGGATGAGTATATTAAGGATATGTGATAAGAAGATCTCAGGTGGGGGAGGAACAGAAACTGAGGGATGAGGAAGGTCGGGGAAGAAATCATAGGGTCACACAACTTGGTGGATGAAGTGAGGAAGGTGTAAGGAAAAAGAATAGATCCAGCAGGGATCTGGAAGACAGGGTAATGGTGGATATAGTTTAATGGGGATTAATTTTACAAAACAATGAATGTTCAGAATGATTATAAGAAACCCAGTGTGAATGAAGGATATTATGAAATGCAATGTCCATGAACTTTGTAAGCAAACCAATATAGAATAATTTTTTTAAAAAGGAAAAAAAGGATATGTGAAAATGTGCAAAACACAATTTTTTAATTATACCTAAGTTAAATTTTTACATTCCTGGGAATGGCTACTTACTATCTCCTATGTCTGTTGTTTCCCACTTAGATCACTGATAATTGCCACTGCCTCAATTAGGCCCTTTCTTACAATTAGGCCCTTTCTTATCTCTACCTAAAATTATTGGAAACAGTCCCATTTGGCTTACTTCCTTTGCATCTGATTCTGCTTCAAATCTATGTTGTTCTCATACTGCTCTTATTTAATTTTCATGACAATCCTGCGGCTCAGAAAAGTCAATAAATTAATAATAAGTCAGTTCATAAATGATACAATTCAATATTTGCCCCAATTGTCTTTACTATCAAAGCAAGAATTTCTCTCTATGTTGATATGTTTTACTCAGAATTTTCAAATGTTGCCTTTTCAAAATTTTAAGGCTCACAAGAAGTCTTTTTTTATATATACTGTATCTCTATATAAATTTGTGTACTTCTATACAAACACTACGATAGTAGGATAAAAACTGTAAATATTGTTGGTGTCATCAAATCAACTACAATGAATAGTGATCCTATGAACAAAAGATATGAAACTTTTCTCTATCCTGTGTCATTCTCATCATCCCTGATATATAGAATCCATTGTTATAGTCACTTTGTCAATCCATCTTTTAAGAGTATGGCTATGAAAAGCAGGATATTTTATTATATTTAAACTCAAAGAAAAGTAGAAGTTGTATGATGGCCAATATTATTGTTTCCTGTAAATAGCCTTGATTTTTAAAGATTGACTAGAAAGTGCATTTTGTATCTCCAGAGCCAGTTCCTCACAGTTGTCTAATTCTCTCCCTTACATCTGCCTTGTCACCTATATAAATTGTCGTTCTAACTGGGACCCTTGCATTTTCATGCATATGTATTTCTATCACTCATCATCTTTTTTTGCATATTTTATTTTTGCAAACACTAATATTCTGTCCTTCCTTTCCCTTTTTTAAATCTTTAGATGAAGTTTCCAGAATGTTAGTTGAAGCATCTTGGAAAATTTTAGCCAAGTTACACTTCCTAAACACACACCTTAGTCTCATTTCTAGCATAGTCAGTTCTCCTTTTTCTGAAGTTTTAAGACTTTCAAATGCTGGTAAAATTCATCAATCCACACTCGTCTTGACCATCTTTCAGCAGAGAGTCATGCTTGACACTTGGCCCCACATAAGCCAGACTCAGCCTGATAACTGAGCTTCTTCAAATAAGCACTTTTACTATAAGTTTCCTAGTGAACACCTCAAATGGTGAATGCAATATCTATGTCCAATCAGTTAAATTGTTCCATATCATGTAATTTGTCTATTCTTTGACAAATCTTCTATTAGCTGGTAGGTCAATTTTAAGTCTGATCCATGTGAAAAGTATTACATGTAAAATTAGGTTTTTTAATTTATTTTTAAAAACTTAGGAGGGACTGGAGAGCATTATGCTAAGTAAACTAACTCAGTCCCATAAGGACAAATACTGTATAAGAGGTGAGAGGTGGGAGCAGATGAGTAAGGATGGGTGACTGTAATCACAGGTTCACACAAGTTGATGGATGGAGGGAGAGGTGGGTTAAGGAAATGGGAAAGTTCCAGTGTGAAAAACAATGTATATGAACTTTGTATTTAAACCAGTATAAAATTTAAAAAAAAAAAACCAAAACACTAAACACCGAAAAACTTCCTTGAGATAAAATTCACATAAAAATGTTATCTATTTAAAGTGTATATTGTAGTTCTTCTGGTTGTGTACCATCGAGTTGGAACCCACCCCTAGGTGACCCTCCAGCGGGTTTTTAGCAGCAGTTAATCACATGGAACGAGATTGCCCAACCCTCTCAAACTGTGTGCCTTCGGGGTTGCAGTGCAGGAGGCCACCAGAGATGAAAGTATACATTAAAATTTTTTATTAGTATATTCACAAATTTGTGTAAACACCTTTACAAGTAAGTGGATTTTTGTTTATTAACTGATTAGTTTTATCAGCCCTTCTCATACATTCATACATTGATGCCTTTTAGCTGTGGTGCTGGAGAAGAGTATTGAGAATACCATGGACTGCTAGGAAAACAAACAGATTTGTCCTGGAAAGGGTTAAACTGGGTGGCTCTTTGGAGGCAAGGATTCTGAAGCTCCGTCTAACATACTTTGGACATGTTGTGAGGAGAGACTGGTCCTTGGAGAAGGACATCATGCTTGGGAGGGTGGAGGGACAGCGCAGGAGGGGAAGGCCCTCTATGAGGTGGATTGATTCAGTGACTGGGATAATTGGGATGGGAGTGTCAGAGACAGTGCGATTGGCACAGGACAGAGCGGAGTTTAGGGCTGTTGTACATAGGGTTGCTATGAGTCACAAGTGACTCGACGGCACAGAACAACAACAACACAATCTTGTCCAAGACTAGTATAAACATACTTTATTTCTTTACAGATTTGTCTATTTTGAAAATGTCATTTAGATGAGTCATATGACATGTAGTCTTTTGTACTTGGCTTTTTTCTCTTAGCATTTTGTTTTTGAGGTTTAATCATATAGTAGCTTGTGGTGTACTACATTCCATTGAATTATGTTTTATTCTTTATTACTATACTTTTACTCTTGTTGATTATTCTTAATGTGAAATTATATTCATGTGAAATTTTTTGTGTTGGCATTTTTTTAAATGTATCTTTGGTATATGACTGCAATTGAAATTGCTGTGTCACTAGTAATTCCATAAATAACCTTTTGAGGAATTACTGGCTGGACATTTTCAATTGTATTCCTATTGCCAGCTGTAATTCCATTTAATTTTAATAAACATTGCCATGTTTTCCTTGAAGTGAACCAGTGATGGATTAACAAAAATAATTTAATAACAAGAACGACAAATGTGATACCTAGAAAAACTGAAACTCTGATTTACCTCTCATGACTTCTCCTGAACACAGGAGGCAAAAAGGATGCTCAGTGTTTAAAGGGAACAATCTTAAATTTGTAGAATTGGTAAAACTTCTAAAACACTTAGCACGCTTCTTACTAGGGTTAGTATCTTATAGTCAATGATGACAATAAATCTCTGCATCTCTAGGTCCTTTGTTAAGGACAAGTAGATTCTCTGTAAGTGGCAGCCGGCCACATTTAGATGGCATTTTAAAATCCTTCCAAAAGAGTTGTAGCACTGGTGACTCCTGGTAACGAGTGACACTGGCAACCTAAAGGCACATAGTGTGGGTCCACCAGCTCCTCTGCAGGAAAAAAAAAAAAAGAAAATGCATTCTCTTCTCCCATCCAACTGTCTGTCCTTCAAGCCCAACCAATCAATTTACAGTGTTAAAAGCCTGATGGGGTAATTCCACTCCATCATTAGGATCACTATTAATTGGAAATAACTTGAACAATGAGTTGTTATTAGTTTGTGGTGTTTTTGTTTATTTTCTTTTGAGGGGGTGTGTGTTTCTGTTTGTTTCATATTAGAGAGACTAGGTCCTGAGGTACTTTTCGTTTAAGAGAATAGAATAAACCAAAATTTTGTTGACATTTATCCTGTTAAATACTATTTAGATATATCAATGCGAATAATTTATTTCAAAGGTTTCACTCTCCTTCCTCTCTTAGAATGTTCCAGAATACTTGTGTTTGACACAGCAGCCAAAGGGGAGGATCTGTTACTAGGGTCTAAAGTTCTGCAACTGCAGAAAGCCTAAGGTCTACAGGAATGCTTTACCCTCTAAACAAAGAGTACAGAGCTGCCCTTGATATTAGTACTGTCTTGCTCTCAGTAAGCCATCTGAACCATGTTAGATGTTCTTAGAAAGAAAAAATATGCCTACCCAGGAAAGGTGCTGCTCTCCACTGTGGAACGCTGACCCATTCAACGGCCATTCTTGGCAACTAGTGGGATGTTTCTATCTCTTCGTTTTTAATGTAACTTGAAAGATGAGGCATGGATGAAAGTGTTCAAACAAATTTTTTTCATGGTGCCTTCTTCAAGCTGATAGCTTCCTAGAGAGGAAAAGAAAAAAATTACTGACAATCCTTTCTGACCTATGTTTCTTACAAGGTGAGATAAAACGGATCTATTAATTAAATCGAACCATGAAAACTGTTCCATTTTAAAACTTTTCAGTTTAATCTCTCTGTGCTGAGAGAAGCACTATTGAGGATAAAATTATTTGAGTCTATTGCAAGTGTCTGGTGAATTCAGGTAGAAAGGATAAAGTGACCCCTATTTGGAAGTTGGCCAGCTACATTTTGCCAACACTGCTACTCTTGTTCCAGAGCAGTAAACTCTCTGTTGTGTTTCCAGAAGATCACAGTAAACCTCTTTGGCAAACGTTAATATTTCCCCTCATGAAAAATTTTCACTTGATTAAGCAAACAGAATTGGGTTCCTACTGTGTTAAAAAAAAAACAAACACCATGAAAAGGATAAACAAGCAGCATCAATGAGGTTTAAAAATGAGTTCAAATACTCCATGTTACTGTGCCCCTAGGGCCAATTCAGTATCTTACATAAAGTGTTCACCAAGATATTATTAATGATAGTAAAAGAAAATGTATTAAATATTTCTTCTTAAATGGAAAAAAACTGCTAGGAGAAATAGAATACTGAGTTTTATAGATATGTAAATCATACCACACCATTAGAAGAGAGAATATTGCTGGCAAAATGAAGCCATTGTTTAAACTACTGTTTCAGACTAAGACTGTTTTGTAATGCGATGCTTGTTATCTTTATGTTTAGAATTATTGCTGGAACAAAACAGTTGCAATATATGTAAGCACAATGGAACTTCTTGGTAAAGCTAGAGGTATGAGATAGCAGTCATCTGTTTGTTGCATGGCACTTTTCAATAAACAAAGCCATTCCTTTCATTAAAATTCCTCTGCTCACTCACACCATATCACTCATGAATATACTTTCTTATTTTTCTCTAATAAGTGCATCATTACTAAGTATATAACATGAATAATTTTTTTCCTTTTGTATTAAAATTTGCTTATTTTAATTTCCAATCAACTCTTCCTACCAGTTAAGCCTGTAAGCTTTTTACACACCCTAAATTCTGACAATACTTGTAACAACCCTACATAGCATAATTTCTTCATTGGTTGTTAGGTTTAATGGAATATGTCTCACCAAATATAAGGAATTTAACTTAACAAATAAAATATTATCTTCATGATCATTGGATACATAGAAATATCATTAGCTGATTTTCAAAACTTGATTAAAAGCCTTTCTCCCAGTATAACTTCATTTTGTTGCTAGATAAAGTTGAATTAGTTTTCTGTTTGAGAGGGTTTCTCTTGTTGTTGCTGTGAAAGTATTATCCATAGTGAGTGCTATAATCTTTGATCTTCATGAATAAATGTTTCAAGTCCCATTTAGTTTGAGCAAGAAATGCTGTGTTACCTTTAGTTTGAGTTTGATAATGAATTTTCCTCCTATCCTGACACAGCATTCTTCTTTATATAGTCCGAATTTTTGAATTATTTTCTCAGCATGCTGATAAGTAAGTATGGTGAAAAATCTAACCCTGACACATACTTTCACTGATTTTTAAACCATACAATGTTTCCTAGCTTTTCAGAAGGCTGCCTTTTAACATTTGTACAGAGTTCCACATGAACACACTTAAGGATACAGCAATTTAAATTGTTTGCAATGGAAGTCCCTTTTTTTTTATGATCTACACAATCAAATGTCTTTATAGTTAAGCATTGTCTTGTTTTTTGCCCAAATCCATCTCACCTGATAGTATCATTGATATTCCTCACATAGATCTTCTTCAAAATTCTTCTTGAATTACTTGCAGTTTCAGGGTAAAGCATTGCTGTACTTTTTCTTTTTTTAAATATTCTCTTCTTCCAAAGTTTATTTGTATGTGATATTAATGATATTGTTTGATAATATTCACCACCTTCTATTGTGTCACTTTTCTAAGTAATTTTGTTGTGCACTGTGCTGAATAGAAATTTGAAAAATACATTTCTAGTGTTGAATAGTAAATGATTTTGAATACAATACCTAATGTGTATCTTCTTTTTAAAATTTTATCTTTTGTAGCCAAATTAGGGACAGCTACCATGTTGACAGCATAACCTGCTTGATAATGAAGGGAGTTTGTTTGTATCACAAAAGGGCTGTATCCACTTCAATGGGAAGGTGTTTTTGAAGAGGAATTGCATTACAAATTAATATATGGAGTTTAAACATTCCTGAAAATAAGATGCAGGAATTTAATATTGAGATAAATTTTGTGTTTCTCAAGAAAATTATATGAGAAATAGTAACAGTTAAGACTGACATTATTGGGTACATGAATAACATCTTTACATTAGCATTCACCAGGGAGACCAGCAGAAGTGCATGGAAAACACAGATGGGCTTTTCACGATCGGAAAGCACCAGACTACAGAAACAAAGTGCTTCACTGGAGAAAATAAAAAGAAATTAGTGTTATTAAAAGGAAAGTGTGTCCATGTAATCTTTTTTGTAAAACCTAATCCTTTTCCTCAGCAATTTCAAGAACAATACATGTTCCTATAAATTGTCCCCTGTGCCTTTTTTCATTTCCTTTTTAGTAATTCAGTACTCTATTATTTTTAGAAACCGTTCATTTGTCTACAAAGTAGGAATATTTATTAAATGCATTAGTAATTATAAAATTGCTGACGTGTAACTTTAAAAATAAGCCAAGTTATTACCAAGTATTTATGGAATTGTTTTACATTTTTTGTTATTTTTTTAATTGATTCATTACATTACGATATCTTTAAATAGTCAAAACTCAATTTACTTGTATATTACTAAGTATATAACATGAATAATCTTTTCCTTTGTAATAAAATTTTGCTTATTTTAATTTCCAATCAACTCTTCCTACCAGTTGTTTGTAAGCTTTTTACACACCCTAAATTCTGACAATACTTGTAACAACCCTACATAACATAATTTCTTCATAGGTTGTTAGGTTTAGTGGAATATGTCTCACCAAATATAAAGAATATAATTTAACAAATAAAATAATATTTCCATTCACCCATTTCTCTTTTAATTATAGCAGAAGTGGCATCCACTAAACAACATGCCTCCAGAAATGAGCTATGATAAAATTAACTTTGAAAAATATGGATAGTTTTAGAGGGGTTTCAGGCCTTTTGTTCATAGGGTCTCTATGAGTCATGCTCAACCTGAAGGCAATCAACAACAACAACACAAATAAATTTACTTATTTTACCTATGTAGGCTAGTTTGTTCATGGAATATTAACTTCCCTTTTAAAATTGTATCATATAATAACAAATCTATAGATTAGTTTAAAAGACAATATAATTTTAGAAGTATATATTTGTTTTTATAAAACACTTTTTATTGTGCTAATGATGAATTTAGACCACTTGCAAAATGTAGTACTAACATATTCCACATTCTCACATTCTTTTTTAGTTGTTTGTTGTGATTTGTTGGTTGTTTTGTTTTTCCTAATATTCGAAACCTAACGATGGTATGAGGAGGAAATTTGTCTTAGTGTATGCTTTATTCTTTATGTTAAACATCTTATTTTGAGGAAATTACAAAATACATAAGAAGTGTAAAAAATAGAACAAATAAATATTTTGTGAGTCTCCAACATGGAAGCATTTTTAAAACTACACATAAAGTCATTGAGTATTAACACTACTCAATCTAGGAACAGAATATTTCCATCACTCTCTCAAGGGTCTATCATGTTAATTTTAGCCACATTTACATATGCATTGCCCTCACCTCTTTTAAACATTATAACCACTGTTCTAGTCTCCATCCCTATTATTTTGTCATTTTGAGAATGTTATATAAATGGACCCATGCCACATGTTATAGTCTGGAATGAGGTTTGTTTTTTGTTTTGTTTTTCAAACAACCTATGACCTTGAGTTTCATCCAGTTTTTATATTTTATTGCTGAGTGGTATTATATATAATAGATGCATCAGAGTTCACCTATTTATGATCAAAATACACTTAGACTTTTACTTTTTGTCTATTATGAAGAAAGTATCTAGAAATACTAATTTACATGTTTATGTGAGGTCATAAATTTTCCTTTTTCCAAACAAAAGTTTAGATATACAATATCTAGATTATATAGCAGTTGTTGTTGTTGTTGTTGTTGTTGTTGTTATGTGCCGTCGAGTCCTTTTCAACTCATCGCGACCCTATGTACAACAGCCCTAAACCCTGCTCTATGCTGCGCCAACCGCACTGCCTCTGACACACCCATCCCGATTACCCCAGTCACCGAATCAATTCACCTCACAGAGGGTCATCCCCTCCTGCGCCGTCCCTCCACCCTCCCAAGCAATGATGTCCCTCTCCAAGGATTCATACATGTCTAATATTTGAAAGAAATTGCCAAGTTTGGTTTTCAGAGCAGCCGATCTATTTTATATGAGCCCTCGTAGTACATTGGTAAAAACAATCACTTGCTAACCAAAAGGTCAATAGTTTGAACACACCAGCCATAATTGCCAGAACATATTTGTATGACCTATCTCTAAATTTTAATTCTGTTTATTATCTATATCATATATCTATCTATATCTATATCTATATCTATATCATCTATATCTATCTCTATCTCTATCTCTATCTATCATCTATCTATCTATCTATCTATCTATCTATCTATCTATCTATATCATGTATCTTGAGTGTTAAATCTTAACATTAGGTCCAGTGATTTCTTGAGTTAACATTATTAAACTTATTTTAGCTATATTGATTCCTATGGTTTCCAAAAACTTTATGGTAATGTTGTCTATATGTAAAGAATACCAGTATTTTGACAGATTTTGCATAAAATATAGACATCAATTTGGAAAAACTTGGTTTCTTTCCAATGGTAAGGGTTTTTTTTGCTTTTTAATTTTTTAATTTTTTTTCAATGGTAAGTATTACAATGTTTATTTGTCTTTATTTATTTCTTTCAATTGATAGAGATTCTGTATTTTTAACATAAAATTCTTGTATATATATTTGCTTAGTCAGCAAATAGGGGTTTCAAGTGAAAATTCACTTTTTAAAACCTTTTTTTAATTTGTTACCCAAGTTCACTGCTAATATATGCAAACATAGTTCATTTTAGTATGATTAATTTGTATCTAATAGCCTTACTAGACTCACTTCTTAGTTTTAGGAATATTCATTACCTTCTTTAGAATTTTCTCCATTCAAAACAGTATCATTTATAAAGAAGGAAAGTCTTCTTTTTCTCTTTCTGATGTGCGTGCTTTTTGAGTTATTTGTTTTCTTGCTTAGTGCAGAAGTTAGAACTTTAAGGAATATGTTTAATTACAGTGGTGATAATGAACACACATATTTTTGTCATCTTGGGAGGAAACTGCAGACTGTCACCATGCATTTAATTATATATGTAAAGATTTTTGTAGAAATTGCTTACCACGTGATAAATAATCTTATATTTCTAAAAGTGTTCTGACTCTAATCCGTGCCCCTGAGGCCAATTTTTCATTGTTTTTGTTCAAATAGTCTCCTACATCATATAGCCCTGGTGTGTCCACTTGCTGCTCAGAGGTAACTTGTGGTCGCTGTGAAGCTGAACACTGTGACACTGATGTGTCAAATGCGATAATGGTTATCCATGGTGGATGGTGTTTGGGGGCACTCCCCGATTAAAACAAGCTTGGAAGCAGGAGTGGCATCCACTTCCGTAGATAGCTTATCTCCAGCAACACTATTAACCTGGAGAAAGGATTAAAGTCACACAGGCAAGTGTCGAGGACTTTCATTCACAGGATTGCTATGAGTCACCTATGACTCAACAGCACTTAACAACAACCCTGAGTGCTTTTGTTTTGAATGGATGTTAAATATTATCAAGCAAATTTTCATAGTGATTTTATTAATTTTCGTTTACTCATTAGTTTTTTTAATATGGTTGTTATGTTAAGTGTTTCAAGTATGACTCATAGCAACCTTATGAACAAAAGATCTGAATTATGTCCTATTCTGGACTATCCTTATCATCCTTGAAACATAAGAATCCATTGTTGCAGACACTGTATCAATCCATCTTGTTGAGGGTCTTTCTCTCCTTCACTGACTCTCTACCTTTCCAAGCATAATTAATGTCATAGGGTACAATAATTAACTTTGGAATATTAAAAGAGGTTCTCATTCTAGAAACGAAACCTACTTTGTAATAATAATTCTTTTTCTCAATTGCCAAGTTTTATTTGCTAAAATTTTGTATAAAAATTGTCTCTATTTACATAAGGAATCTTAATCAAAGATGATTTTTTTAAAGTTTGTATTTTAGACTGCTTTTTTGGTATTGGTTTTGTCTGGGTTTGACATCAGGGTAGCAATAACTTCATAAAATTAAAATAGTTGTTCCATCTTGTGTATACCTGACATTTGTTCTTATTATTTGGTACGCACATTTAGCAAAGGACAAGGCAGGGAAAAGTCATTCATCTTCATTGCTAGTAGAGTAGTAAGAATCAGTATGAATCCAGTTCCCAAAGTATAGATATACATCCATTTTTCAACATTTCACTTCTCTGACCTCATGACAAACTACACAAATGCCACACTCTCTGACTGTAGCCATCAGGATCTGGGCCAGATCTCACGAGCTAGATGGACACCATTTTTCAGACTAGTTATCCATGGAATATGTCTCTGAGCTACCCACTTTAAGTCATAGCTTAAATATTGATAGGATACTTTCTTTTAATATTTTCAAATAGGCAAATGCCAGGTTGTGGTGTTTCTAAGTGCTCCTGGGGGGAGTTTTTATGGGAATAATTCATCAATTTATAGAAAGGACATCACATTTAGGAGTTGTAATGGGATACTGGATTAAGCATTGGGTTGCTAGCAGAAAAGTGAGTAGTTTGAACCCATTGGCTCTTCTGTAGGTGTTGTCATTGAGAATTTTTCTGCTTATCTAAGGACATCACCTCTCTAGAGGCTTCAATCCACCTTTGACTCCACAGAGAAAGGTGGACAATCTCCTGTGTAAGTTACAGCTTCTGCTGGAAGGTCAGCTATGAGTTAGGACTAACTTGGTGGCTTGAAATGGAAAGGATTATTTTTGGCTGGATTTGACCTTAGAATTTATTTTCTAAGAGTTCAATAAAGTAGAAATTCTATTATTTAAATAATCACTAGACTATTAAATAATTTCTTTCACAATGTCTTTGATACTTTACCTTTATAAAGAATTAGCTCTTGGGTTAAATTTATTTTTTTTTATAATAATGCTCTTTCCATTCTTTTATTTTCAATCAATAAGTGAGTTGTTGTTGTCCCCCAGCTAACCCTCCAGCAGGTTTTCACAGGCAGTTTAATCACACGAGAGGATCGTTCTCCCATGGACTAGCTGGTGGATTTAAACCACGTGCTTAAGGGATTGCAGTGCTGCACATAGTTTAGTTGTGATTTTTACTGTCGCTTTTTTGGTTGCTGCTATTAATTGTTGACTTGATTTCCTCATGACAATCTTCTGTGGCAGAGGAGAATTGCCCAAGAGGGTTTTCTTGACTATAATATTTACTAAATCAGATCATAGGTCTTTATGTCTGAGAGCAGCTGGTTAACTAACTTCTAAACATTAAACTTTTGCTTAGCAGCTAAACTTTAACAACTAAGTGTCCTTTGGTCATGTTTTTAATTATTTTATAATCTTTCAATAATTTCTAATTGATATAATGATACTTTTTATATTTTTAATTAATATGTAGCTTGGAAGCAGGAGTGGAATCCACTTCTGTAAATAGCTTGCCTCTGGAAACCCTATGAACCTGGAGAGAGAATGAAATTCACACAAGTGTTGAGGATTTTCGTCCATAGGGTTGTTATGAGTTGCCTAAGACCCGATGGTACTTAACAACAACATGTTAAAAATTGTTTTGGTCATTTTAATTTTAATTATTTTCTGCTAAATCCCCCCTTTTAGCTGTTTCTCTGTTTACTTATCTATATGCTGGGATACTTGAACTTCTTAATAATTCTGATTAATTATCTAAAATGTCCATTAAGCTTTCAATTACTAGCTGAATGGCTTGTTCTTCTGCTAGTACATGGTATACTGACTACTTCAGTAACACTGTAATTGAAAGGTCTTTGCTCTTCTTTGGACTTAATTTTTCCGTGTTAAGGTTTTCCATGCTTATATTGTGGTTGTTGGGTTCATTGGAGTTGAGTGTGCTTCATAGTGACCCTATGCACAACAGATCTAAACCTCGTCATATTCTGTTCCATTGTCACAATCTCTGACATATTTGAGCCTATTGCTACACTTAATGTGTCAATACAGCTTGTTGAAGGTCTTCCTATCTTTGACCTTCCCTCCACTTCCCAACCTTGATGTCAATCTCCATTGTATAACCTCTCCTAGAAACGTGCCCAAAGTATGTGAGATGAAACTTTATCACCTTTGCCTCAAAGGAGTACTCTAGCTGCATCTCCAAAACATATGCTTATGAGATAATTGAAAATACCATGACTTGTGTCAGACATACTTAGTCCTCAAAATTACATTTTTTTTCCAAAAAACTTAGTATCCTATAGAAGTGTTCTACTGTCATAAAGAGTAACTCTAATTTAGAATTTACTCAACAGTGCACAGTAATAATAACATTATTAAGAACATTTGTTTGTATGGTATGTTTTGTTGTGGGTTTGTGGGGTTTTTTTCCCCCCTTAGGACATGATTGCAAACTTTAGGCATGTCATCAATAGGGGCCAATCCTTAGAAAAAGACATCATGCTGGATCAGAGAGAGAAATGAAGACCCTCAACAAAATGGCTTGTAACAGTGTATTAGTAATGGACAGAAGCAAAGTCAGCGATTGTGCAGGACAGGGGCAAGGTTCATATCTATTGTTCATAGAGTCACTATGAGTCATAGTCAACCGTACCACACATGATAATGGCAGTCATTATTGTATTAGTTCAATCAAGTATAGAAACTATACTTCTCTTTATGTCTCTTCACCTTCATTGCTTATAAATTTTTAAAAATTTTCGATACATATGCTGCTAGAACCATATCAGACAAGTGCTATATTTGTTCACTTTAACCATCAAGCATAATTTAGAACACTCTTGAGGAGGAGGACACACTACTGTATACTTCTTTTGTATTTTATTTACATGTTTTTCTTATGATGCGCTAAATTTACTTTTTACTGTTTTTTTTTTTTGTTCAGAGAATTTCCTTGGGTTAGTATTTTAGGGAAGTACTCCTGACAACAATTTAACTTCACATTTATTTCAATAAAATATTTTTATTTCCCTTTCATATATGGAGTATATTCTCACAAAATATAGAAATTTTGTTGGATTTTGTCACAATTTATTTATGCAAGTATTATGAACATTATATGCAAACTTACAAGGTAAAAATCTAACAAGAGCCATCTACAAATTGAAACTCAAATTAACAAATTAGAACAAATCAAGTAATGGTAACGCTATAAAAGTAACACGTGAAATTGTCTCCTGTTTCAATGATGTTGTTGGTGTTAGATGCCATCAGAACTAGTCCTAGTCATAGCATCCCTATTAACGACAGACCTGAACCCTGTACTATCCTATCCAATTTTCATCATCTCTTTTGCACTTGAGCCCATGGCTGCAATTACCATGGCAAACTTGTTGGAGATCTTCTTATTTATCTTCTTATCTTTCTAAGTGTGATGTCCCATTCCAAGGACTAGCCTATCCTAGCAATGTGTCCAAAGTATAAGAGATTAAACATAACTCTTTTTGCCTCCAAGACTTTTCCCAACACATATCTCCTTGTACTCTTGGCACTCTATGTACTATTCAGTACTCTCTCCAATACCATGACTCAAAAGCATCAATTATCTTCTGTCATTCTTCTTCATTGTCCAGATCTCAGATGCATAGTAGGTGACTAAAAAGACCATGTCCTAATTAGATACCCTTTTGTCTTCAAACAATATCATTGCTCTTAAGTTTTCTTGGAGAGTCCCCTGCTAGCAAACTTGCCCAATGAAAATGTCTCCTGATAACTTGACTGCTGATACACTAATGGTGTTGAATGTGGATCCAAACAAAATGAAATCACTGACAGTCTCAATCCATTCACCTTTCAATTATCTGTCATAACATTGACCCAAAGTAAGCACCTTTGTTTTTTTGATATTGAGATGTAATCGATACCAAAGGCCATAA
>NW_006399904.1:3475488-3501972 GCF_000299155.1 Elephantulus edwardii | reverse complement strand
CAGCACCACAGCACCACTAATGGCCTAGTGAAATAAAAAAGTTGTACTGCCAGCCTAAAGGCAGGTGATGTGGTTCAAACCCATCAGCTCCTCTGCAAGAGAAAGATGGTCAATCTTTTCCTATGTGATTCACTTCCTGTGAAAACCTAGGGTTAACTATGGGTTGATTCTGGCTCAGTGGTACACAACATAATGACAAAAAAAAAATTGGCATCTGAGTTGTAGGAATATTTTGTTAATTGCTGTTTAATATTCAATGACTCAACTTTTATTTTTAATAGCATGTTTCTAAACTTTACCTATAGGGTTGTATATAAAATTCATTCAGTTTTACAGCATTACAACATCTTTTATCTGAATACGAGGAGCCCTGGTGATGTGGAGTGATTAAGCGCTTCATGTTGTTATTGTTGTTGTTCTGTGCTATCGAGTCACTTACAACTCATAGCAACCCTATGTACAATAGCCCTAAACTCTGCTCTGTCCTGTGCCAATCGCACTGTCTCCTACACATCCATCCCTATCACCCCAATCCACCTCATAGAGGGCCTTCGCCTCCTGCGCTGTCCTTCCACTCTACCAAGCATGATATCCTTCTCCAAGGACTGGTCCCTCCTTACAAAGTATGTGAGAGGGAGCCTCAGAATCCTTGCCTCCAAGGAGCCACCCGGTTTGACCCTTTCCAGGATGAATCTGTTTGTTTTCCTAGCAGTCCATGCTACCCTCAATACTCTTCTCTAGCACCACAGCTCAAAGGCATCAATTCTCCTTCTGTCCTCCTTAGTCATTGTCCAGCTCTCTGATGCATAACAAGTGATAGCAAATTGGGAAAGTGCTTCATAGCTAAAAAAAAAGAGATCAGAAGTATGAACCAACCAGCTCTTTCTTCTTTTTTTAAAGCTGTGTGGAAGGACATCTTATAACTCTGAATTATTCTTCTAAGTTCTGATCAATATAGACCTTTTATTAATTAAAAATAAATATAAGCCAAAATTTCATTGATTGTACATGATATTTGCAGTTACCAATTAATTACTAATGCTTTCTTTTCTCTTGCATTTTAAATTCACCATTTCATAGGGATTGGGGCAATTGACAATGTAATTTTCTTGTGGGTCTTCTGAATCATTACAATTATTTTAAAAAAAATTATAGAAGAGTAAAACAACAAAATCTATAAGAATCTTATTTTGTACATATAAAAACTAGTTTAATAAATTCAAAATGACTAATAATTGACTTACAAGTCTTAAAGTCCTTTATAAGATTTAAAGATTTTATTTTACTTTTCTTTTAAAATACAAGTGTTAGAATTATTAATAGAAAGAAATGTAATAACAACTATTTGATGAATTACATATAAAAATATGAATAAAAATTTAGACCATATTAGAAGCCATTGGTTAAGTCTCATCGAGTCAACTCTGACTCTTGAAATCATATGTACAAAAGATTGAAACTCTGCCTTATCCTATAACTTTCTCACAATCTCCACTGTGCATAAATTCATCATTGTAGTTACTATGTCAGTACACCTAGTTGAGTGTCTTCCTCTCTTTCACTGACCTTTCTACTTGCCCTCTTCCAAATATTGGTCCTGCTTTATAACTTGCCAAAAGTATGAGAAAAATTGTCACTACTTTTACCTCTAAGAAACATTCATATTGCACAACCTCAAGAACAGATTTGTTTGCTTTTTAGGAAGTCAATGGAGTATTCAATACCCCTCAACAACACCACAGTTTAAAGGCATTGATTTTGTAGTCTTCCTTATTCATTGTCCAATTTCCAAAACTATATGAAGCAATTGAAAATGCTCTGGCTTGAGTGAGATGCACCATAGTCTTCAAATTGGTAACTTCACTTTTTAATACTTTTAAAAGCTCCTCTACAACAGATTTTTTAAATGCAATTCTTTTATCTCTTAATGATCTTCCATGTATGTTGATGGTGGATCCAAATCAAACTAAATCCTTGACAACTTTAATCATTGTTCCATTTAACATGATGTTGCTTATTGTTTCAATTGCAAAGACTTTTGCTTTATCTTTGCTCAGACATAAACCATGTGATGGCTCTTCACATCCACCAACAACTAAAAGCAATGGCAACGAGAGTATATGACTTGAACTTTCTTAGCCATTTCCAATTCCTATTTATTCATTGTTCTAGAGGGAGAAGTTCCATTTAGCCAACAAAATCTGCTTTCCAGAGTCATCTACTTGAATATATAAAAAGGGTTCAATATGTGATTTTTCCCTAATTTAATGATAAATAGAGGATGAAAAACAATGTAAAGCAGATGGGGACCTATAAATTAGCTTTACTACAGATCAAGCAGAACTGAACACTACAGTTGTTATCTCAAGGCATAAGGACTTCTTAATATGAAACCCTTCCAGCATCATTGCTGTACTTCTTCTATTAAATTCCACAGCCTTTGCAAGCCCAACACATGTTCTGAGTGACATAGGAAAATTTTATCTCTTGGAGCACTTCACTGCAAAAATAGAAGGAAATAGTCTCTACATATACTCTTTGTCCTTCCAAACTCACCAGGTAAATTGTTTACTTTGCATCAGCCCAAGAAGTACATAGTGAGGGGGTTGTGGAAAGCCAAAGACATTTTATATTAGTGCAATTCCCTCCACCAGATAGCACCATTTACATCTTTTACATTCATTTGTGTTTTGTATGAGGTGTTGTCTAAGTAGAATGCCTCAAAAAGATTTTAGGTGGATTTAGAATCCCAGAGATGTTGTTATTGTTATGCGCCATTGAGTCACCTGCGATTCATAGCGATCCTATGTACAACAGCCCTAAACCTGCTCTATCCTGTGCCAATCTCACTGTCCCTGACACACCTACTCCCATTATCCCAGTAACTGGATCAATCCACCTCATAGAGGGTCTTCCTCCCCTGTGCTTTCCCTCCACCCTCCAAATCATGATATCTCTCTGCAAGGACTGGACACAGATTAGTATAACATAAAAAAAATAATACAATAGATACTATAAAAGAAAGATTGAAATGCCCAAGTAAATAAAATATATATTTAGAATCCTAGACATAGATTATTTTTTTAAATACAACACAATAAACACTGCAAAAGAGAGATTGAAAATGCACCAAGTAAGTGAAATATAAAATTATCTCCAGAGAGCACAATGAAAGAAAAGAGTCACTGAGGTGCTTCATGGACCATATAGAAATTTCTCTTTTAACTTATTTCACTAGAGTCAATTCATGTGCAGAATTCACCTTAATACTTGACTTTCAAATTCCAATCACAAGTAAATTACTTCAGCCCAATTCTAAAGTATTCTCAGTAACATTACACTTGGGTTAAAAGTGACTACTGAGATATTTCACATGAATACAAATATATATTAAACATTGCAAGCCTTCTTTAGGGTTCTAAAAGCATATCACTTGATAAAAAGAGAATATTTGTTAAATGTCCCTATTCAAATTCAAGCTGATTTTTAGCATTGCATGCACTCCAAAGAGATGTTTTTGAAAATAGATTTCCATTCCATATTTCCTTCTTTTCCATTTGTGCTATGATTATTTTCAGCCTGGGGCAACTTAACTACCCAAGCATCATATTAAGATCAGGAACCCCTGCAGCTGAGTTCACTCCATGGACTTGTTATCTAGGACTATTTTAACGTATACCATAAATCACAGTGTAAAACTTCTATTTTGAAACAAAGAAAAACAATTATGAGTATAGAAGTCTAACGTTACTTTTAGAAAGTCTGATACCAGTAAGCCTTTGCTTCATTTAAAATTCAGTTTTTAGAGAGATGATAATAACATTATCTGTGTTCATCGAGTGACAGTAAAACTACTACTGAGAACTATCCCACAATAGCAGAATTTTCAGTAACAGGAAAAAGATAAAATTCTTGGGTTTTTGCTCCAACATAAACATTAATCTTCTTTCTATTTAATGATAACTTTTACTGAGACTTTATTCATTTATGTGTGCATTACTGATTGTTGCTATTCATTCGGTTAGTTGGTGGTGAGTGGATCAAATTATTCCTATACAGTTTTGAATTTTTTTGTCAGTAAACTCATTTATACAATCTTTAAAATTGTCCCTTGGTGTTAGTAGTTAGCTCACTAATCCTCAGCCGCTCTACTTTTGAAAGTGTTACTAAGTGGCCTGAATTTGTGGCAAGGATTGTGACGAGGGCCTTTATCTTTCACTCAAGTCCTCTAGAATTGTCAGTACATGTGGAACTGCCCTGCTGATTAAAGCTGGGGGCTGACTCTGCATTCAGTCTCTCCTGCAGACTGAAGGATTTGTCCTGCTGGTCTCTTCTAATGGCAATTCCCTCTTACTTCCAAGATACCAAAAGTGAAAACAAAACAAATGAAAATAAAGAGAAAGCCATATATTTGTTCCAGAAATGTTGCCCCTATGTAAGACTAACAAGAAATGTCAAACTACTCTTCATAGTTAATCCTGGTCTCCAAAAGTAATAAAACTGGGTTAGAAACTCGGTTATTTTATATTATTTTTCCAATCCTCTCCTTTAGAATTATTAGGTATTGTGAATACTCCTATTCATTCAATATCTTAATCCTTTATGATCTGCAGTGGATTGGATCATATCTTCCCCTGTTTCTCCTAATCTACATTATTATTAATTTAAATAAAACTATTAAACTAAAGATTGACAATTAGAGTTCTTTCCTAATCAAATATAGCTCATATATATCTCTGAGAAAAATTAAACCTTAGAGATATTCTAATACAGTTTTTCCTCTTTATAGTTTAAATCATTAAGTAGAACTGGAACTTATTTAAGGAGAATTCTGACTATACCTATAATTAATACCAGACTATCCACAAAAAAGCCCAGATCAAAATGATCCCATATATTCCATCTCTTGTACTACTCCATCATTTTGAACTATTCTTCCTCTTCCTTTCCTAGCCTAAATCTCTTGTAGTTGCCCTTGGGTTTAGCAATGCTACAGAAGGTCCTGAGAAGCTCACAAACCTATTGACCATATAGTTAGTTCAACAAAGGAGATCAGAGCTGCAGAACAGGCAGGGCAGTTGATTCAAGTTAGGAGACCATCCTGGGTAAGCTTGAGGCCATTTCTGCAATGGCCTTTCCATCTCAATGGGGTCTTCCTCTCTTTCACGGACACGCCACCCTTCCATGTTGACATCCTTTTCTAAGGAATGGCCTCTCCAAGCAACATATTCAGAGTATGAGAGATGAAGCTTTGCCATTCTTGCCTCCAAGGAATACTCTGCTGCACCTTTTTAAACACATACCTCTTAATTCTTTTGCCAGTCTGTGGATCTTCAGTACTTCTCCAGTACCACAGCTCAAAGGCACCAATTAGTTTTCTGTCATCCTTACTCATTTTCAGCTCTCAGATGCATATCAAGTAAAAGAAAAGACCATGTCTTAAATCAAGTGATCCTTAGACTTCAAACTGATTATCATTGTTCTTAAGTATTTGGGAGAGGTCCCTGACTTGCCTAAAGCAATACATCTCATTATTTTGCTGGTACAAGGGTGTTGATCATGGAACCAAGCAAGACAAAAGTATTAACAGTTTCAATCTGTTCTCCATCTGTCATGATGTTGTGACTGGCCTGAGCTCTTTTTCCTCTGCAACAAGTGCCTCAGGTCCTCCTCACTTACAGCAAGCAAAATTGTATTATCCCTTTACACCATACTCTTTAGCAAGGACTATTCCAACAGATTTACCTTGTGTGTTATTTAATTTGTTGACTACCTCTTTCATGCAAGTTGGCTGTGCAAACCACTAGTAGAAAATGCTTAACAACTTTCAATGATCTGGTTTTTGTCCAGGAAGTGTTATTATATCACTCATAATATACACATATCTTTTCCATTAAGTAGTAAAGATAAGTAGTGATTGTGCACAATACATATTTGGAGCCTAGTAGGTATATATATAAATGTGAGCTACTGTTCTGTGTAGAGAAATTGCGTTTGTTGCAAGTATAATCTCAGAACAAATTAGTATAACCAATGCTACATTGGAATATTTAAAATCGATTACTGCTCATGGCCTAAAGATTGACAATAGGCAAGAAATCATCCTTTCTGGGCTTATATAGATTCAACTTTAGGGCATTATTACAAAGAGGTGTATGCAATTTTTCTTTAAATACCGATAATTTAACTCTTGATAATTAAATCCTTTTTATGCTATATTAACCTCGTAAAATGTTTTACTGCTCTTCCCTAAGAGTTTTGAGTTACTTTTTAGCTTTTGGTCAATCAGCATTACAGATGTTCATCTCTTTTTTTTTTAGCCTCCCCTGGGTTTATTCAGTCCCCATAGATATAGATGTTCATCTTTATGTCTGCAATATTTCAGGTTAAACAATCTTGGCTTATTTGCGATAGTAAAGTAAAACAGTACACTAACATTTCCTTGAAACCCAAAAGTTTCTTTTATCTAAGCATCTAGCTCTTTCTTTTATTGTCTTATTTATGCTCATAAACCTTGTACTAAAATGGAATTAAAACTTTAAAAAAAACTTAGTCTAGCTAAGGCTGAGTAAGGCTATGTTTAAAGGGAAAAGACATTTTTCTTATGTTCTCAGAATTCTAACTAGAAATTAACAAAATTCTAACACACATACTGTCAACTGAAAATGGCTTTTTTCCCCCTTAACTCAAAAGCCACAGTTTTGAAAGAAGTACAGTCCTTTTTTGCCAAAATACTTTGTACAAGAGTTCCTAATCCCCCATGGAATTTTAATGTCAAGCTTGACTTCTTCAGAAACATCATGAAACCAAGATAAAATAAGGAGCAGAAAGCCAGTGCTTTCCTTCATGTTTCTGCTTAGAAGCAATTCTAAAAAGTTAAAAATCTGTAAATACTAATGTCACTAGTTACTACCAATTGCAACAACATATTCATAAATAGGATATTTGTTTCCATTGCTATTACCACGGCCATTGAGTCAGTGACTTAGGTCTTTTATGCATATTCAAACAGAATGATATCTTATCCAAAACGTTAGTAATTTTTGCATCAAAGAAATACTGAACAATCTAATGCCAAAGACAACTGGTAGTCTGTGTAAATGCAGGTCTAGCAACTTGCAATATGCAATCTATATGGCAACATAGTCACTCCAATCACACACCTGAACATATCACAAATCCTTTTTTTATTTGCTGAAAGGATAACCCTTATAATAGCTTTAGGTTAAAATTAAATTCTTTTAAAAAAATTAAATTATTTAAGGAACAAAGCTTGAGGCTCTTCAAGAATAATTTCAATAGCAAATTTGTAAATAGGATATTTTGTTTCTATTGCTATTTCCATGCTGGTTGAGTCAATGTCTTCAGTCTTGTACATATACAGAATGTCTACACAGTGCTGGGCACTATATTCAGGTTTGAACTACAACAAAAAATATTATATAATAAAGTTATCTTTACTTAGTTTTCCGTCTAATACATGAGTGTCCCTAGGAGATTGCCTAAAATATCTATAAGTATGTATAAAATGGCTCACCATATTGTCCTAAAACATTGCAATTTATTTCATTTCACTGTTGACAATATTAATAGATAAACATACATCAATTCAACAGTTTCACATGTACCATTCGGAGACATTGATTACATTCTGAAATTTGTGAGGACATTCACGTTCTCCTTTTCAAATTTATTTCTTTCTAATTAAGATAAGTTCATTACTCATACATTTCTTGTGCTTCTTGAGAGATTCCACTGCAGTCCTTGACCACCTGCAGCAAGTTCTTCAGATCTTCCTCAGCTTCAGCAAGCAGGGTTGTGTCATCTGCATAACGCATGTTGTTGATGATTCTTCCACCAGTCCTGATGCCACATTCCTCCTCCTACAGCCCAGCGTCTCGGATGATCTGTTCTCCATATAGATTGAAAAGGAATGGAGACAAACTACATCCCTGATGGACCCCCTTCTTCATTTTGAACCATGTAGTGTCTCCTTGCTCTGTTCTGATGACTGCCTCTTGGTCCAAGTATAGGTTTCGCATTAGCACAATCAAATGTTCTGGGATTCCCATCCTTCTCAGAGTCAGCCACAGCTTGTTGTGATCCACACAGTCAAAGGCCTTTACTTAGTCAATGAAGCACGGATAGACATTCTTCTGGTATTGTATTCTTTGCTATCTGCCAAGATCCATCTAACATTAGATACTGTGAATACTCTTCAACACCACAACTCTAAGGCATCAGTTCTTCTGTCATTTTTATTTATTGTCCAGCTTTTAAGACATCAGTTCTTCTGTCATTTTTATTTATTGTCCAGATTTTAGATGCATAAAAAGTGATAGAAAAGACTATGGTCTAAATCAAGTGTACTTTTAGTCCTCATACTGACAATTTTGCTCATCAGTAATTTGGAAAAATCCCTGATAGTAGAAATTCTAATCCAATACTTTTCTAACTCCTGACTGCTGGTACCAAGGGCATTGATTGTTGATCAAAATAATATGAAGTCATTAACAATTTCAATATTTTCTTCATCTAGGATGATTTTGCTTATCAGTCTGATGATTAATGATTTTGTCTTCTTGAGGCTGAGATACAATCCAAATTGAAGCCTGTATTCCAAGTCTTCTTCACTTTCAGAAAGCAAGGTTATGTCATTTGTGTGACACAAGTTGTTGATGAGTCTTTCTCCAATCTTGATGGCACATTCTTCTTCATGGAGTCCAGCTTCTGGGATGATTTATTTTACATACAGACTTAATAGGAATGGAGAAAGGTGCAACCCAAACTGACAACTTTTCTGATTTTTAAATCATGCAAGAGTTCTAGTCTTCTGTCTGGACAGCAGGTTCTTAGTCTAGGTTTAGGTTTTGTGTGAGAATAAGTAATTGTTACTATATTTCCATTATTTTCAATGTTAGCCAGTTTGTGATGATCCACACAGTCAAATGCCTTTGTATAGTTAAAAAAAAGTACATTGCACACCACAACAACCTTTTGAAATGAGTATTATTTACATATCACATCTATGGAAATTAAGACTAATAAGATTCTGTGATTTGTTCAAAGTCTAATTATCTGTACTGGATATTAATTACGAGTAAATTTATTTACACCAAAGCCCAGTAATTTTGTTCCTACGTCATACATGAACTCTTCATATATTTCTTCAGAGAGATAAGCACTGAATGATTTTGTAATTATTAATTCACCTTGTTTTCAGCAGCTGAATATATTGCAGTACTGGAGTTACTGAGGTTCCTTGTTATATGTGTAATAGAAAAAGAAGCAGCATTGATATCCATTTAGTCCCAAATACTGTGTCACAGAAGTACCAGATTAAGATCTCAATTAAAAAGGAAAATCAGAGATGCCAATGTACACAGGAAGGTCATGCACATAGTAAGAGCATTATTAGTTCCAAATGGAATAGGGCACCTATAAGATTAAGAAGCTTGAGGACATTATGCTGAATGAAACATCTCAGTCACAAAAGGACACATTTTGCATAATGTTACTGTGATAAAATAGGACTGACATGATGACTAGGGAGAAACTAAGAAAAGGGGGATAAACAATGTACATTGCATTGAAACAGAGGAGGGAAAACTGCTTGAAAGGAATATATGATTAGGTATTATTTACATGGAATTAGGAGCGACATCCAATTCTGAAATGGCTTGCCTCCAGAAACTCTATGTACGATCAGTGCTCAGGCTGTTCGTTCATAGGGTCGCTATGAATCATCTACGACTCCAAGGCATCAAACAACAACAACAACAACATTATTTACATGACAACAGTCCAGAATAGGAGCTGCATAGTAAAGTGGGCATGGGGTGGTGGGGGGGGGTATTGCACAACAATGAAAATTTTTTTTTCTTTTTCAAAGAGAAAAGCAAACTGAGGCATGGTGCTGGGTAGAGAGGAAAATTTGCAACAATGGATGAGAGGAAATCCAAATTCTCTGTAAACTTTCATTAAAACCTCAATTTTTTTTAAAAAGCAGCTGTTAGTAAGTTAGGTGTTAAAAGGGATTGATATAAAAATCTGTGTCCTAGGATTTAGAATTTAAAAAAATCTGGATTCGGAATGTTTTAGATAGTCTCCTGATTGAAGATGTATTTATAATTCTTTCCAGTAACAGCACTTTCTATATTTTAAAAACTTATTTTCATTTGATCGTGAATATTTTTGTTGTAAAGTGCTGTCAAGTTGATGGTAACTTATCGATAATCTATAAACAGCATATATGAACCTTTCCTTATTCTGCTCTCTCCTCACAATCTCCAGTATGCAACTTTACAGTCATTCTATCATTCAGGGGTGCAAGTCTTCTCATTCTCAAACTCTCCTACTTTCCAACCATGGTGTCTGTTTCCAAGGTTGATCCCTAAAATATACCCCAAAAATCAAGAAGACAAAGATTCTCGCCACTAAGCCAATTGGCAGTAGGATGATGGATGAAGAAGACATTGAAGTCTTTTAATAATTGCAACTTGCTTGGCTCCACAATCAACATTCTTGGCACTAGCAGTCAGGAAATAAAAAAAAAATATGAACTGTATTGGGAAAGTCTTCTGTCAGGGACCTCTCCAGAGTGCTGAGGAGTAATGATTCCAGTCTAGAAACTAAGGCGCACCTGATCCAGGCCATGGTTTTCACGATTACATGCTATGCATCAGAGAATTGGACAATGACTAAGGATAACAGAGAAAGAATTGATTTCTTTGAGCTGTGGTGCTAGAAAAGATTATTTAAAATATCACAAGTAGTCAGGAGAATAAATAACTCTGTCTTGAAGAGGATGAAACCAAGTATATCCTTGGATGCAAGGATTTTGAAGCTTTGTCTAACATATGTTGAACACTTGGTCAGGAAAGACCAGTCTTTGGAGGGGGATATCATTTTTTGGAAGAGTGGAGGGACAGCACAGGAGTATAAGACCCCAGAGGTGATAAGTAGGGCATTGGGATTAGGTGTCTTAGAGTCAGTGAGACTACTTCAGGATAGAACAGAGCTCAGAGCTGTTGTACGTAGGGTCACTTGAGTCACAGGTGACTCAATGGCACATAACAACAACAACAATCAGTAGTATAAAACAACAAAACAATATCCACCTATGATGTAGGCTACTGAATTTGGTGGAGGGGTATTGTGAATTAAGATATGATGTACAATTTCTACTGAAACCTGAATGAGGAGAAATGATATATGGAAATACCTGGGGCAGATAAATTACTCTGTGTAAATTCCCTGAGATGGGGACAAGCAGATGCAATCAAGAAGGGCAAACACCTAAACAGACCAAACCTATATGTAGTTGTAGTAACAACTGTTAGTGGGATGAAAAATAAAAACACTATTTGTATTTACACAGTCCAGTGAAAACTCAATTTTCTTTCATAAGCTATAGAAATCCAGTGTTCATGGTTTGTTTGACGCTTAAGGTTTACCTGAGAGGCCTTACTTGTGGCCAGTGGAATCACTAGAGAAGAACTGATTCCTTGGCTCTCTGTCAGCCTCCTGCACTTTTCTACTCATTTTCCTTCCTGGTAGGTTGGGTAATCTCCCCTAAGTGTTTCAATTAAAACCCAACCAAGTACCTTAAGCCTGTCAAGCTACAGAAGCTGATACTCTGCTGCTCTTGCTGCACTGAGAAATATAATGCCTTTCAAACTTCCTTTGGGGCATCTCACTACTAGAAAATGCCTGAAGACATCAATTTTGAAACACCTTAATAATAGACCTAAGAATGAAATTGCAAGTCAATGTCCTTCCGCAATTAATCATTTTCCAAATACGGCAGACCCTGAAATAAGTGAGAGTAAGGTAGAAGATAATGCAGAGCATAGGCTAATGCATATTTGATTTGTTTACTGCTTCAAGGAGTACTTATCTGATCAGGGAATCTTCCACTTTCAGCATTGAAATTTGAGGCCTCTTGATAGTTGAAATTCTGAATGTGCTTGAAAGTGTGTTACAGCCCTTAGTCATTAAAGAAAATGAAAAATTCAACAAAGATCACAGTGGACCATTTTCTTCTACTTGTTAGTTATCACGTAGTTACATCCCCCTGGAGCAGGCAGTTCTTGGGCTTTTAGCAAGCTGACAGGTGCACAATACAAAAATTCTAAAACAGGTGGAACTATAAATGTAAAAATTATTTTTTGTAAAAAGTAATTAAATCTTCATTTAATAATTTGTATACAAAGACTTCATAGTGTTATTTTCATATTATAGTAACAGCATATGAAGGGAGACTGAAGTAACTTCTGAGTGTAATAAATAGGTGGATTTTGATCTGATCTGAGTTTACAAAGAAGATGTAAACCATAAAGATATATTTGGTTCAATCTCCAATGAATGACACCCCTGCAATGTGGCTGCCTCATCTCTTAGTCTTTATTAGCACAGATATTTATTATGTATTATAAATGAGATCATGCCAGATAATCAGGAAAACAATGGCAACATAGTAGTAAGAAGCTGCACTGCAATTCCAAAGATATGTCATTCGAATCGATCAGATGCCCCGTGGGCAGTCTCCTCCAATGCGAATCACAGATTCTGAAAACCAGCTGCAGGGTCAACTATGGGCTGGTTCCAACTCATTGACTCACACGATAACACAACACATATTTATCAAGAATTTTTTCCTAAAATAGAAGTATTCTAGAAAATGTTTTGTCACCTCTGAAATCATGTCTTGTGATTATTTTTTTTCTTTGTTGGTAGGATTAAGGATAAAGCATCATTTTCCTACCTGAATTTATCAATAGAAGAAATACATCTATCTTGAAGAAAGTGCAAGCAGAGTACTCCCTCAAGCAATGGTAGTGAAATTTCATAGTTATTTACTTTTTAGGAGGAGCCAGTTCTTAGGGAGAAGCATCATGTAAAATGTAAAATAGAAATGTAGAAGGTCAGTGAAAGAGGTAGACTGTCTATGAGAGAGATTGATACATTAACTACCACAATGGAATTGAGCATGACAGAGATTTTGAAGATGGCATTGAATAGGGAAAGATTCAGATCTGTTATTCATAGGGACTGCTAGTCTATTCTATGACACCTTATAGCATCTCTATTTTAAATATATGTTAGCAAAATGGCTTATTTTAATAATTCTATCTGCTATATCATGCTTTCCACTTATTTCTATTATGAATGCCTGTTACATGCATGAGATAATGAAGATCTGAAAAGAGAACTCATGGGTATTCAATTACTTGTTATCTTCCTATGTTATCAGTCATAAATTAACTTGTATACATTAAGAGTTCATAGGCACATTTAAATTCCAAAATATATTGCATTGTCTAATGTGCTCTGGGAGATAATGGTTATCCATGGTGGACAGTGTTTGGTGGAGCTCCCAGATTAAAAAACACTTGGAAGCAGAAGTGGCATCCACTTCTGAAATAGCTTGTCTCTGGAAACTCTGCAAACTTAGAGAAACTATGAAAGTTATACAGGTGTTCAGGTCTTTCATTAATAGGGTTATTATGAGTTGTCTAAGACTTTATGGCACTCAACAACAATATTCTCTGGTAGTATTACAAAGTGGTGTTAAGGTGAAATAATCATAAGGCTTTGACAATGTAAACCTTGCTTGATTTCTAAGAAATATTGCACAAATTACAGCATTGTACCTTTTTCTTACCCTTAAAAACAGTTGTGATCACAAAAAAGTGCTTCAAAATATGTTTTGAAAATTCTATCTTACTCTCAAGTTAAGAAACATTTAAATAATTCTTTTTAGTTATTACATATTTAAATATGACAACAAGGACTCCTTAACCAGGTAGAAATTTACACAATATTAATACTAAGAGTTCTCTATCTTTAACATTCGTTGACATACCTTAGAATATGTCTCCATGTGTTCACTAATATATATGATATGAGCCAACTGTTTTATACACTATAATTTAATCACTATATGTTTTGACTTCCTGTTTTTAAAAGTTATGTCATGTGTCAAATATTCTGAGAGTAATTTGTTTGACTTGTAGCAAGTAAAATATTCAGTTTACAATTGTGTGTATATATTCCTGTGTGCTGTGGACTTATAGTATACATGTGTAAAGTATGTAGATTTACTTCTAAGATGGGTTGTGTTCCAGTTCCAGTGATTGAAGAAATGCCATTGGACTTCCTTCCCTCCATCATTTCTTTATTCCTCCCTTTGTTTCTTTTCTTTGCATTGAATTTTTAATTCAAATAAAATGGACACAATTTTAATGACAAGATTATTGGAGGTTGCTTTGTTATACTTGATTGTATGTCCTGGGTACTTTGTTTCTCTAACGTTGTGCACTAAAACGTTTTTCATAAACAAATTGTCTAATAATAGAGGGGCTTTTATTTAAGTTCTTTTTTTGCCATCAACTTTCTAGGTTTACATTAATACAACACTGCCAATTGCTGTAACAGTAGACACCATGTTATCGGATAGCATACAGTTTCCAGTTTTGTCATTTCCATGTAAGATTCCTTGGAATATTCTTGGTTCAAATCAATGAAATAATAATCTTTTGGGGGGAGAGTATGGGGAATAAAGGAAAAAATATTTTGAGGGTATAGATTTTTTTAACTTCTTGCTTGATAGCAATGTATCAACAAGATTGAGAATTACCAGTTTCAGAACTTCTGAGATCATTCCACATTTTCTAACAGATTTGTGGACAATATATATACTGAATTAATGTGTCTCACTCTTGATATCTGAGAATCAAGTGCACCAAAATGAATCTAAAATTGTATCTACTTTCTAGCTCATATTTTCTGTTTAATTTTTCTTTTCACAAATTTATAATAAAGCCTTCACTTCATGAAGCAAGAATTGCTAGATAAACCCCAAAGCTATTTTCTTTAAAGACCTTTCAAAACCCTACAGCTTTAATATCTACTTGTTACAGTGTTATTGTTAGATTTAAATTTAGTGGAAAATAGGTTTCCTATTAGTTCTTTGGTTGTAAACTTATAAATCCTTTTCATTAAATCTTTTTCTTTTCTATTAAGATTTAGCAAACTCCCACAAGTATTTTATAGTATTATTCTGAAAGATTTGAACCCATTGAGATATATTATTATGAAATATTTTTAAAGGATAAAATATAAGTGGTAATAATTTTTATTTGCAGTCCAACAACAATAACAGCAGAGTGGATAACACTTGTATTTAACAACTTATGCTACATGTAATAATCTGAATATTCTCAGGACTTTGTAAAATGTCCTTGATAATCTTATTGTCAAAACATTTAAGTGTTATGCCTATTGGCTGAAAATACAAAGCTACACAGTTTAAAAAGAAATAAAAACCTGCAAACAGTTTCTAGAAGATACTTAAAAGTTAACCTCAGACAAATTAAATCTTGAAGTTATGGTACAAACTATTTTGTTCTATAACTTCATGGGAAAGCTATTTATAGCTAAAGTGACCAAAGCATACCCATTAGGAGTATTCAAATATCTATCTCTATGGATTTTTTAATACTCTATTTTTTATTCATTCTGATGGAACTAAGAATAGCTATAACAGGCAGATTATTAGAAGCAACTGGAAAAATTGTATGTCAACAAACCACAAAGACCTAATAGCAAGTCATTGAAGATTTTAAAGGTTAAATAAATGTCTACTTAAGGGGGGAGTCACAGAATAAGTAAAAGGGATCATTGCACTAAAATAGGGGGGGGGAAATGGGAGAAGTCAACACAAAGGAAGATATGTTAGAGTTTGTCCAGTGACAGAAATAAGCAAGTATTCATGTTATAATTCATAAGGAGTTGCACTTTTATACAAAGGCCATGATTTTCTGGTTGTTCGAATCCACCAGTAGCTCTGTAGAAAATAATTTTCTCATGTAATTTATGGCCACAGCAAATGGATAATCAGCTAGATGTTGGTTCTGATTCCACAGCAAAGGGATAGAATTAATAGGTTAGTGCTTGTGGATTGTCGTTTTTGTTAGGAAATCTTTCAGGTGGGTTCTACTCATAATGACCCTCTGCCATCCTCATAATCCTTGCTATGCTTGAACCACCCTGTTGATCAATCTCCGTGAAGGCTTTAGTATTTTTAAAGGGACCAAAGTATTGGCAATAGTAATTACTGAAGGGACAGATCCCTTTAACTGTCTCAGAATTCAGAAACTTGAAAGAAGAAAATGTTAAAATTTGTATCATCAAATCTTGAGGATCCTGTCTCAATAGTGAGATGAAGCCTGGAAACAACTTCTCATATCATTTTCCAGCCTCATTCATACCACTGTCTTAATTTAACTTCATATGCCCTCTATCAAGCTACTTTATCACTACCCAAAACAATTTCTAAACTGTTAATAGCAATTTCCTCTATACTATTAAACCCATCTCTTCCCCCCACCCCAATTATTCTGCTTTGGCCAATCTCTAATTTCTAATTAGGAGTTTACCCCTATTTCAATTTGAGTACTCTGTCTGTGTTACTAAATTGCTCTAAGTATCCAAGGTATGCGACCAGGAGATGAGTGTCACAGTCTGCTCTAATCGTTTTTCCTCTTTCTTTTACCTATTTTCATATAGATCTCTGATACTGAGAATAATCTCATCTGCCCAAGGGAAATTTTAATGAAAGTAGTGAATAAAAATGAGATATCCCGAAGTCCCCATCAGCTTAGGGAATATGTATAAAGAGCAAAGGCCACATGGAGAATGTCGTATCTGACCTTTACTAACTACACGGGATGGGAGGGGAGTATCCCCATCCACAGCATCACTGACACAAACCAATTTCCATGAGGTCAGATATGTGCCTCACTGTTCTAATGCCTCCTTCTACTCATCTCGTCATCAATCTTACTGCTTCACTGGGCCTAAAATCTGAAGAGATAGCTCACAGACCACACAGAACCATATTAGGGGAGTTAAAAGGTTATAATTCAGATATAGCGCAAAATATAGTCAAGATAACACATTCCAAAATGTGCACACAGGCACTCAGTCTCAAGTTACATGGCTCTAACTGTTCTCAAATTCTTAGTCCTGCCAATATTGGCTAACCTCACACACACACACACACACACACACACACACACACTCTCACTGCCCCAAAGTCTCATCTCACATCTAGCTCTTCAATTGAGCCATTACTGCTGTTGCCATCCTGAAGTTTTCCTACATTTCACTGGATTGGGGAAAGGTCTTTCTTCTCTGGTTAGGTCTTCTAGTGCAGAAAGAATGCCTTCTGGTGTGTGTGTGTTGGGGGAGGGGATTCCTGTTCTTCAGCTAGAGTCATTTAATTTTTGGCAAGATTAGTCAATTCTCTTGTAGAGACTACTCAGTCTCCTTATGGAATGGTAGATGGCCAAGCCTTTTGCGAATAGGCCACCCCACTCAATCACACAGTCTCGCCCCTCCATGTAGTCAGCCTTCTACCCTAAAAAAAAAAAAAAAAGCCATATTGAGAGACAAAATCCACAGAACACTAAAACATTTTTGTCTTTTTTTTTTTATTCTGAATAGTCTCTTGAAAGTTTCATCACTTTGATAAACATCTTCCTTTCTCCATTATCCTACCTACATAAATAGGAAGAGATTAGTAATTGGGATATTTCTAATTCCTTAAGTTATTCAATTAGTGCATATTTTAACTGCTCTAGTTTAATGCCAATTATTTTTAACTTGATACATTCTGTGGTCTTGTTTGATTTTTTTTTTAAAATAATGCGTTTGTTAGTCTAGTGAAATAAGAATCACAAAGTAAGTTGCAGTGGAAGCCTAGAAGTTGGCTTTTTTAGTCATTTTATTAAGCTCTCTCTGGTTTCCACCTCCTTTAATTGCAGACACATGGTCTTACAAATTATCAACAGCTGTGGGACTAGCATGAGGGGGTGCGGGAGAGGGAAAAGGGAAGAGAGGAAGGGAGGGAAGGGAAAGGGGACAGAGAGAGAGACAGGGAGAGACAAAGAGAGAGCACTTAAGTAGCAAGACTTGTGGCAGCAAGACTTTAGAGAGACTGGAATAAGACCCTCGTGAAAATAAGACCCTGGTAGTGAAGCACTGGTGATGATGCTAGAGAGACTGTGGCATCGCTGTGGAGGAACTGTGGTTGTGACCTGAGGCTTCTTGCATTTGTGCTGGCCTCAGTGAAAGTTTTGCTGTTTTTTCCTTTGATGGTGTAAGGAAAAGCTGCTAGCTGAACTGAAAACAGTCTGAACTAATTGAGGACTTTTCCCTTGAGACTATTGGGCTTAATCTAGACTTTATTGAGATATTCTATCCCTTCTTCACTCTCCAACTTAATTGCCTAATAAACCCTCTTCTTAGTACCACAACTGTGGGTCTGTGAGTCAACAATGAACAAATGAACCACTTGCCACTGGCTCTAGAGGACCATGGGACCATGGGCTCTTTATCTGCTTTCTGCTCTGAGGCTGTGAGGTACTCTGTACTATTCTCACTCCCTCTGACCCTTTCAGATAAACAATCGTGGCCGACCCTTTAGTGCCCGCTCTCATGTCCCATTTTCAGTCCTTTAGCATAAATAAGTATAAAAATTGGTCAAATGGCTAGAAAATAAACATTTGTAGAATGGAGACAACCAAATAATATTTTTCTCTATTTTACTTTCAGGTCAAAACTGTGGAGGCTTAGTACAAGGTCCAAATGGCACCATAGAGAGTCCAGGATTCCCACATGGTTACCCAAACTATGCCAACTGCACCTGGATAATTATCACGGGGGAACGCAATAGGATACAACTGTCATTTCATACTTTTGCTCTTGAAGAAGATTTTGATATTTTATCAGTTTATGATGGACAACCCCAACAAGGGAATTTAAAAGTGAGGTAAAGTACCATTTCTTTATTATATTAATAAGAAAGCACTACTTGAGTGTTTAAATTCTGAAATTTAACTGGAATTTATATTGGTTTTTAGTTACAGAAAAATGCAATTTTATAATGAAGGAAAATTAAATACTGTAGATTTTTGCCAACTATGCACATTTCTCAATGCTTAAAAATACATTTTCTGTTGAAAGCAATTATTACTTTCATCGTAGACACTAGATTATTCAGATCTATAAAAGTGTTGTCATGGAGATGTATATAAAGTTATAAAATACTATTGTTTTTAAGTAACTGGATTTGAAAGAAAAAGAACACAGATAAATGCATGAGTACAATTAGAGAACAAAAGGAAACTTTATATGCTAGAAAATGCTTTCAACAAAAAGTACATAGGAGGTGGGTGGTGGCAAGAACATTGAGGAATATCATATTCTTTGAAGACATTTTATCTTATAAAAATCTTGATATGTTCTACTCCCCACTGATGTTTTCTTTTGTCCCATGATATTTACCATGAGAAAAGAACAGTAATACTGAAATTATTTTGTTATAGTCTTGATTTATCAACAAGTAAAAGTCATACCAGTACAAAAAGATTTTTTTAAAAAAATGTTTTTGGGGTAAAGAAATTGGAGAAATTATTTTAAAACTTTAAAGTTTCTGAAATTGATGATAAATTTAAATACAAATATACAATGGATATAATTTTTATACAAAGTTAACATATTTTAACAAAGTTTACCTTTGCTAACTTGCTTTTCAATTTGGCATTTAAGTTTGTGCAATATCTGGTATCTTAAAGAAAAAATGCAGAATGATAGCAGACATGAAATCATTATTATTTCGTCAAATTATATAAAAATACCACAAAAGGAATATTTTTTTACAAATCCAGTTAATATACCAATCTTCATTAATCCTACTCAACCAAATTACATTAATTATATAGTCACTTAATTTAATTATGTAATTAAATATAATATTAGTTGACTACATTGCTGTTGTTTTGGACCATTAAGTCAGGACTGACCCATATATGACTCAGTAGTGGCTTTCAGAGGCATTTAATTACATGGGAAGAAATTACCTATTTTTTCCATGTGGAGCAGCTGATGGATTTTTAACCTTGTACTTTTGTCAGTAGAACTCCTTACAATTTGGACACCAGAGTTCTTATAGTTAATAGATTGACTCTATAATGTATTGTGTTAATATAATTAATTATTTGGTCATATTTAAATATAAAATAACTGTATACTTTTATTAGGGTGCTATTCAATATTTATTATATGTTGTTGTTGTTAAGTGCCATCGAGTCGCATGCGGCTCAGGGACCCTGTGAAGGAGAGTCCTGGACGCTTGGGTGCCTTTCATCCTCTCTCCAGGTTCAAAGGGTTTCCGGAGGCAAGTTATTATGGAAGTGGATGCCACTCCTCCTTCCACGCTTATTTTAATCGGGAGCTCCACCCGACTCTCTGTCTGCATTGGGTCACCAGCCATTAAAGCATGTGATACATCAGTGTCACAGTGTTCAGCCTCACAGCAACCACAAGTGACCGTGGGCCGGCAACTTGTACACCAGGACTATACGACCTAGAGGAATGTCTGAACAAAAACAATGAAAGACAGGCCTGAGGGCCGCGGATTAAAAGTCACCAACCTTTGCCTTGGTAGCATCGTTTTCTGTATTTATTGTATAGTTTTAGAAATATTTTGGCATTAGGTTTTTGTAAATTTTTTATCTGTCTTTTGAATAAGTGATATTTATCTTAACATATATGAGATTTATCTATATGGAAACCTGCTGCAGGGTTAAATATGAGTCAGTTTTGATTCAAAATAATAGCTACAATACATATACAACTGTTGATCATGTTAGGCAAGATTTCTTATCTTCATTCCTGTTATTCTAAATATTACTTAGAATTATTTTCCCCAATTGTGAACCTATCCAGGAAATAGTGGTATGTAATTTTAACAGATATTAGATTGGTATAGAGAAAAAAAAAGGGAGAGGAGGAGAAACTAAGAATTATTGTCTATTTAAATATCAACCCATGTCAATTATTCAATATGTTACTGTTGTTGTGTACTGATGTGTGAGAACTGAACCATAGCTTACCCTCCGGCAGGTTTTCAGAGGAACTTAATTGAAGGGGAGGAGATTGTTCATCCTTCTCCTATGGTGCAGCTGGTGGATTTGAACCACGTGTCTTCAGGATTGCAGCACAGCTTCTTGCCACTAGGCCACCACATATCCAACAACATTGGATATGAATGATTCTTTTTATTTCCCTTTAAGCATTACTAGTATATATGTACTCTAAGAACAAATACTTCCTTTTATCACTGTTAAAGTTTCCATTCCCTTTATCTATTATATAAAAAGGGATCTATTTTATTAATTTAGTGATATATATAATATATATATATTATATATATAAATCGCACAATTCCTTACCCTCTCTTGTCTTTAAGGTATTATTCTGATCATTTTATATGTCAATAAGTATAAAACATAAAATACCTTATTATCTTCATTATCATGACAGAATCATTAGCAGCAAAATTAAAATCAGAACAATGTACTTCATTGCATTGCATTACAGAGTACCAGGGAATATGACAGAAATCAATGTGGAAACTCATAGAACTTTACAAATAACCATTGAGTGGTATATGTTAGCATCATAATTATAACACTCAACTATGATGCTAGTAGAAAATGCATGAGATGCTAGTTAGAATGATGCCACTCGAGTCTTATAAATTAGTTGAGCATAGTTTTCATCTGTGTGATAGAAAAAATATCATATTTACCAACAGCTTCTTGAGGTGTTTATGGCAAGATATAAAGAACTTAAGGTTAGATTAATGCATTCATCTTTATATTATATTCTCTAACTCTTCCTTCTACATCCATACTCAGAATGTCTTTCTGATTGGACATCTATTGGAGAACAGACAGTATTGGGGGGTACAAAAGTGACTTTTTAAGGTATCACACCACAAAACTTCTCATAAATAGAATTCCATCAATGAATATTGCATATTCTGTTTCTTTACCAAAACAAAATTTTGAAAAATGAAAAAACTGAAAGTAAAATTTGCTCTACAGAAGTAACTCATGGTTGCTGTGATGCTAAATAAACACTGTGACACTGATGTATCAAATGCGATAATGGTTACCCGTATTAGACAGTGTTTGGTGGAGCTCCCTGATTAAAACAAGCTTGGATGCAGGAGTGGCATCCACTTAAAAAATAACTTACCTCCAGAAACTCAATGAACTTGGAGAAATGATGAAAGTTATACAAGTGCTCAGGTCTTTTCGTTCATAGGGTTGCTATGAGTTGTCTACAACTCAATGGCACTTAACAACAACAAAAACAGTTAGTAAAAACACTGAGAAACAACCAGTATTTCAGCATCAGTTAATGTGAAATGAAATTATAAATAATATCAAATACTAGTCAATCTCAAGAAAAGGCTCTAATGTTACTTGATTTTTTGCTATACCTTAGGACAATTGTTTATTTCTCACGTTTTATTAACTAACATTTTAAGCAGCTCCAGAATCTAAATTAAGAAGACTTTTGTTTGAGGATGGACATGGTAGCAGTTGATCTGCTGTGCTATCATGAAAGTTACAACTTGTAGCTGTCCCAGTCTGTTATTTTATTTTACTGCTTTACAAAAGCTGTTTTTAGTAGCTCAAAATAGGCTGCTTCTTCTTGTTGATTGCCTTTGATTCAAGCATGACTCAAAGCGACCCTATGAACAAAAATCCTGAAACTCCTCTACAACTATTGACATTTATCAAAATATGCTTAACTAAAACAATAATAATTAATAATTATTAATAATAATTAATGAATATTTGATATCCTAAGCAACTTGAGTAATTTATTATAAAGGATTTTCTTTTGTTTAGCCAAAAGAAGAACATTTTATAAATAGATATAACATGTAAATTTAACTCAACTAGCAAACACGTTTTGTTGGAGATTTTAATATATTTACATTTATAGATGTAACATAAATTTTAGTTTTCTCAAAACTCATTGCTTCTGGAGTCAGTTCTCCTTGATAAATGATCCTCCATTGGGTGTTGGAGACAGTGAGATTGGCACAGGGTTTAGGGCTGTTGTATATAGGGTTGCTATGAGATGCAGGCGACTCAACGACACTTAACAACAACAAAAACAATATAACTAAGTATTTATGAAGGGAATATAATTTAGATTAGATTATATGTGTAAATCTGTGCAATGTTAAAAGTATTAGTATTTATTCTCTTATACTAAAATATCTTACTAATATATATTTAAAAATATAGCATCTGGATGCCGAATTTTGTAAAGTTTTTTTCCTACTTCAACAAATAATGAGTTATAATTGACTCACAATAAAAACCGGACTTGGAATTCTGAATGATGTTGGAAACTCATAAATTCTTTTTATAGAGAGAATTTTAATACATTATAATAATTTATTAATTGCTATGAGAGGCTGGAAGGAAGACTTCTCACCCAACCTGAGAGATGATAGATTCCTACCAGACAATATTTTCAGCCAAGGCAAAATTGTCTCTAAATGATGCTCTTTACAGCTATAACTTTTGGTGACATATGTTTGTAGTTGTTGCAAGGTGATATGCTGTTATTGTGTGTTTTCAAGTCGGAACTGACCCACATCTCCAGCAGATAGATTTTCAGAGGCAGTAAGTCACAAGGAAGAAGATTGCCCATCCTTTTCCAGTGCAGTAACTGATGGATTTCAATCGCATGCCTTTGAAATTTCAGAACAGCTTCTTACCACTAGGCCACTAGCACTCCTTTTGAGTCCTAGTAGATACAATTAAACCTACCTCTCTCGTCTCTATCTCTTTTGTCTCAGCTATGCTGCTATGAGCACTTTTTAACTGTGGGTGATTCTTTGTAATGTGAGGATACTTGTAGACCCTTACAGTTGCCAAAACTTGAAGTGACAGCATATTGATGATAGAAGTCAGAATGCTGTTAAATATATCAAAATGTGTAGCCCCCATGACACAACTATTTGGCACTAAAGGTTAAGTATACCTAGAATAAAAATCCTTGTTTATAGTAATGCATGCATAACTAGTGCCGATATAACCAAAGTGAACATACCATGCACCGCCAACATAACAAAAACAAAGCTGTCCTGGAGAGAGTGAAGCCAAGTTGCTCCTTGAGGGCAAAGATTTTGAAATTCCACCTCACATACTTTCGATGTATTGCCAGGAGGGACCAGTTCTTGGAGAAGGACATCATGTTTGGAAGTGTGGAGGGACTGCAGAAAAGAAAGACCATAGATGAGATAGACTGACACAGTAACTGGGATGCTGGGGGTAAATGTGTCAGAGACAATGAGATTGGATCAAGATAGGGTAGAGATAATAAGAGCTCTTGTGCATAGAGTCACTATGACTTGAGGACACATCACAACAAAATATAATCAAAAGACAACTGATTCTTTTTAAGACAGCAGCTTCTTGGTGACCCACTGTGTGTCACAGTAAAAGTACAGTCCATATGATATTCAAAGGTTTATTTTTCTTATGTATATAATTAGGCTTTTCTTGTGAGGTTTCTCTGGGCAAACTTCTAGAAGTCTAGTCATATACATCACCCAAACATCTCATTTATATTTTTGTACTTCTAGAAAAGAAAGAAGGAAAGACCTTTAATAATATGGATTGAGACAGTGACCGTAACAATAGGCTAGAACATATCAGAAATTATGAGGATGATGCAGAATAGGGACATGTTTAGATCTATTGTTCATAGGTTGCTATAGACAGAATCAATTTGGCAGCACCTCACAACAAGAGAGAATCATCTATGAGGCAGTTCTGACTCGACAGCAGAGAGAGAGATGGTTTGTTTGTGGTTTGATTTTTTTTTATCTATATGCATCTTTTTCTGTCAAATGATCAAAGCAGAGAAGAGTAAAATAGAAATAGTAAAGACTGTTTCCATCTGTAATTTTGGGGCAGTGAAGCAAATATTGAGGTGCTCCTTGCTAATTAGAGACGAGAAATAAGAGGTGAAGTCTAAGATCGTATCAGTAAATGAATTTTACACAGTCTTAGTCATATTCCATTTTAATTTAAAAAAATCACCCTTAAATTCTCTTTCAACAAAGATTTTTTGTGTCCTTAGTTTCTGGGAAAAGGAACATAAAGAATATGTCAAAAGACTGGTAAAATATGACTTGATAGTTTACAATTTCTTTGAGGTGGTGAATCTTTAAAACTACTTTTATTGGTTTCACTCAATGGGAAACTATCCACATTAATAAGCAATAAGACTATATAAATAATCAAATTTCCTAGAATCTTCATGATTATAATGACCTTTAATTATCCACAGATATTTTACATGTTTAAGGATTACATTTTAACATTTCGTTCTTTTCTTCTTACTACTCATGTTTTTAGTTTTTGTTAGCAAAGCCTATGCTTTTTTATCCTATAAACCGTAGTATTTGAACACTTGTTTTGTTTCAGGCTGTACACTCTATTCTAACTCATAGTGACAAAAAAATTCATTACATAACACATTGCAATGCTTTATTCCTACGTTATTCTCTCAATCATTGATATATGTGAGCCCTTCTCCAGAATCTGGATCCTTTTGATAACCTGTCCAAAATAAATGACATGAACTCTAAGTCTTATCACTCAGGGGCATTCTAGATTTGATTCTTCAAAGGCGCATTTATTCATTCTTCTGTTGTGTTCAACTTTGGTATATTCAGCAGTCTTCATTCATAAACACCAAAACTCACACATAATTGTTCCTCAATCTTCCTTAATCACTGTCCAGTTTTCACATGTATATGAGGTAATTTAAAATACCAAAGCTAAATCAGATACACCTTACTCTTTATAATGATTTTAACATGTTTTTAATTGAAATTTTGATGAAAGCTTACAAAGACTTTGGATTTCCATTCATAAATTGTTGTACATTTTCCCTCCCTGTACACTCCTTCCCCCAAATCACTTTTTTCTTCAAAAAGAAAAAAAAATCTTTCATTGTTATACAATCCCCTCCCCGCTCCAAGTACACTTTACTATGCAGCTCTTATTCTGGACTCTTGTCATAAAAATAATACCTAATCATATATTCCTTTTAAACAGTTCTCTCCCTCATCTAGATAATGATCATGTATCATCATATATGATGATATCATATATATGATTATATAATGTATAATCAGTATTCATTATTTATCCCCTTATGTCTTAGGTTCCCTCCATTCAAAATATCAGTCCTGTTTTACAACAGTGTCAATATGCAGTATTTATCCTTTTGTGACTGAGATATTTCACTCAGCATAATGTCCTCCAGGGTCACCCATTTTGTATAATAATTCATTAATTCCTTGTTTTCAATGCAGCATCGTATTTCATTGTGTGAATATACCAGATTTTCTCTAGCCATTTGTTTGTTGATGGGCACGTGGGTTGTTTAAGGATCTTTGCTATTGTGATCAAAGCAACAATAAACATGGGTGTGCATATATCTCCTTGGGTAGCAGTTCTGGTGTCTTTAGGGTATATTCCTAGTAGTGGAATTGCTGGATCAAATGGTACTTCTATTTCTAACTTT
>NW_006399904.1:3466723-3474893 GCF_000299155.1 Elephantulus edwardii | reverse complement strand
CTTGGGTTTTCTACAGATAGTTTTCCAATTTTGCCAACACAATTTGTTAAAAAGTCTGTCATTTCCCCACTTAACTGATTTCATCTCCTTGTCAAAAATCAGTTGCCCATAGGTCAGATGGGCTGATTTCTGAATTCTCAGTTTTATTCCATTGATCTGTGTGTCTGTCATTGTACCAAAGGCAATTTACATATCCAATGCAATCCCAATACAAATACTAATTCTATTCTTCAACAAGATGGAAAAAGCTATCTCCAATTTCATTTGGAATAGAAAGAGGCCCCAAATAAGCAAAGATTAAAAAGAGAAAAAAGACTAGAGGCATCTCACTTCCTGATTTCAAATCCTACTACACTGCCATGTTTTTTAACACCTTAAAGTTGCTTTACAGCAATTTATCCAATGTAACGTATACGTGATATTTTGAGTACTTAAGATACAGAAAGCAGATTCATTTTCATTATATCTGGCAAGGTTTCATCTCTTATACTATGGATATGTTGCTAGAAGAGGCTATTCCTTAGAAAAGGATGTCATGCTTAGAGGGATAAATGGTCAGTGAGGGATTGGAAGGCCTCAAATAAGGTGCATTGACATGATGACCGCAGCAATGAGCTCAAGTGTCTCAGAGATGATTATGATGGCACAGAATAGGACAGGATCCAAACGTGTTCATAGGTTCGCTATGAGTTGTACTCAGCATGACAGCACCTAACAACATGTATAATAATATTTCTAAAATTTTTTTTAAATTAATGAGCACTTTTCACAAAGATGTCATTGTCATATTAATTAATATTTTTTTAAAATAGGATACTTAGGAAATGAAGTAATTTTTTCTTATTTAAAATAATAAGCACGCTTACTTACACCTTTACATATAAATTGTTGATTATCTTCAAGTTGAGCATGACTCATAGGAACCCTATGAACAAACAGCTTTAAACCCCTTTACAACTATCAACATTTATCAAAGTTCATAAAGTTTCCGGAGGCATGCTATTTAAGAAGTGGATGCCGTTCCTGCTTCCAAACCTGTCATAGTATGTTATTGTTTGTATGTGCCAGAGTCACCTGCAATGTATAGTGACCCTGTGTATAGCAGCTCTGAACCCTGCCCTGTCCTGAGCCAGTCTCACTAACTCTGACACAACAATCCCCATTGCCCAAGTTACTGTATCAATCCATCATATCTGGGGTCTCCCTTTCCTGCGCTGTCCATCCACCCTTCCAAGCGTAATGTCCTTCTCTAAGGACCTATCTCTCCTGGCCTCGTGCCCAAAATAAGTGAGGCAGAGCTTCAAAATCCTTGCCTTCAAGGAAAGACTTGGTTTCACCCTCTCTAAGAAAGACCTATTTGTTTTCTTAACGGTCTATAATATGTTCAAGACTCTTCTCTAGCACCACAACTTGAAAGCATTGATTCTTCTGTCTCCCTTAGTCATTGTCCAACTCTCTAAAGGATAACACATAATTGAGAAGACCATGGCCTGGATTAGGCATACCTTTGTATCTACACTGATATCATTGCTCTTCAGCACTCTGGAGAGTTCCATGACAGCAGATTTTCCCAATGATATACCTATTACCTATTTTACATCTAACATATTTTACAAAATCAATTGAAAATTTATTCTTTTTAAAGTTTTATATAAAATGCTTGAAATTTTATTGAAATCCTAGAGTACTTTTGTTCTTTATCATTTTTATTAAGTTTGAGCATTTATCCATTCATTAGCATTTTGAATCATAATTATGTAAGAAATTAAGAGTACTTACAGCAAAAAAACCTTTGTACTTAGAAAATGATTTCAAATTCATGCATATTCTCTCCTACTTAATCACTGGTTCTCCTTCTTTTAGACCAGAAATATCAGTTCATCTTTCCTACTCCTCAGTTTCTTCTGATTACAATCTCTCCTTTTATAATTTAGGAAGCTCAGAAATGTAAACTAAACAGAATTTAGAAAAATACACACATAATTTTGGAAGATTTTGAGCATTAGTGGTTATTTAAAATTTCCTTTAGACATTGATTCACTTAAAAGATGGGGGTGAGGGGCAGATTCTTTGGAAGTGGATCCCATGCCTCACATTTGACATGTTCCGGGATTAATTCAAACCACTGACCGGTTGGTTAGTAGACATGGGCTTTACTGTTTAGACAACTTCATCAAACCTGATCTGATGTCCTGCCCCTTTTAAGGTTTCCCCAGGAATCAATAATTTTAAATGGATTCCTTTGATTCTACGCTCCTGGTTATTGCAACCATTTCCAGATTAGACAAATTACTTAATTACATTTATTTTACAACTGGCCTTTGCTATTTCTTACATTTAAAAATATCTGTTGTTGTTGTTGTTACAAGAAATAATATGGAAAAATTGTGTGGCTGGCTCTATGCTTCACAGAAACAGTTCCCCAGAGAACACAGTATATGCTTGATTTGAGAGGGAGAATCAGTGAGTGAACAGGAGAGAAGGCAACTGAATGTTCCATGAAAATTGTAACCTTTCAAACCAAAAGAAGAAAATTGAGCAAAATGATGCCTTTGAGTTTATGAAATCCTTTTAAAAATCTTCCCAAAAGAGAAGACCTGAAGTGCTTGCAGCAGCAGGCGAAGGACTGTAGTCTATAATATGGATTAAAGTTCATCATCAAGAAGACAAAGATTCTCACCACTGGGACAACAGGCCACACAATGACAGATGGAGAAGAGATTGAGGTTAAAAATTACAGATTGCTTGGCTCTACAAGTAACACTCTTAACACTAGCAAAGACGAATTGGGAAAGTCTGCTCTCAGGAACCTCTCCAAAGTGCTGAAAAGCAATGATGTCAGTGTAGAGACTAAGGTGTGCCTAATCCAGGCCATGGTCTTTGAAATTGCTTGCTATACATCAGAGAGCTGGACAATGACTAGGGATGACAGAAGAATTGATGCCTACAAGTTGTGGTGCTGGAGAAGAGTCTTGAAGATACGATGGACTGTCAAGAAAACAAATCGGTCTGTCTTAGAGAGAGTGAAGCCAAGTATCTCTTTGAAGGCTAGGATCTTGAAGTTCTGTCTTACATTCTTGGAGCGTGTGTCCAGGAGAGACATCACTCTAGGAAGGGTGAAGAGATAGCACAGAAGAGGGAGACTCCGGTTAATATGGATTGATACAGTAATTGGGGCAATGGGGGTTAATGTATCAGAATTAGTGAGACTGCCTCAGGGCAGGGCAGGGTTCAGAGCTGCTGTACACAGTGTCATTATGGGTCACAGGCAACTCAATTGCACAAAGCAACAACAGAGGAAACTTCAATTGTTCATAATTTGTGTATGAACCATCTATAGTGTATATATTTTAAATCACAATATATTTTTACTCATGAACATCCTATTAAAAAAATCCTCAAACTTGTCTTAAGTACCATGCATATAAAAATTAAATAATGTTTTTCTATATAAATATCACCTACCTGAAAGGATAAATATATTTTTTTACATCATATTAATCTTAAAAAGCGAATGCTTAACATATACAGCTTTCTATTATTTTGGTTTAACACTTTTTATCTGTTACTGGTAGAGATCAAGTTGACTCTATCCAGTTTTCATGAGCACTATCAAAAAATTGCATTACTCGCAACATCCACTCGTGTGGCCACTGTGGATCTTGGATTTAGTCCAACCTATTATTGTTGTTAACTACTGACATATCAACTACAACTAATAGCAACCCTACAAATAACAGATCTGAACTTGGCTTTATCATGCACCCTCCGCATGATGTCTGATATGTTCAAATCCACTCTTCAGTCACTGAATCAATCCATCTTGTTGAATATCTTTCTCTTTCTCTCTGATCTTCCACTTTTTAAGATAATTTTTATATGTAATTATTAGAAGTAGGTAACAGGCTTTTCTGCCTAAGCTGTTCATGCCTAGAAGCTCCAGTGAAACCTGCCTATTTTGGATTGTCCTGATTATAATGTTGAATATTGGTGATATGTCTTTCAGCATCATAGCATGTAAACCACCAGCGTACAGCAAACTCACAGATACAGTAGAGTTAGACAGATAGTGTATATGAATGGTAATAGTGGAATAGAAAGGAGTTGATAATTAATTTGCAATCATTAAATACTACAAATTACAAACTCATGAGCATCAAGGCAGAACCAGCTCATACCACACCCTATGGTGGTGTTTTGGGAGGGTGCAACTCACATTGAATGGGAGCTTGAACGTGCCAGAGAGGTTCCTTTTTTGAGTGAGCAGCACAGTTACTCCATCAGATCTCACTAATTTTAGTATAGTTGAGAATACCCCTATTACTGTTGTAAATATTCTTGTGCCCACTGAAATCAAACACTGTTAAAGATATCACTGATTCAAAAGCTAATGTATGTTCCTCACATTTTGTTGTTAATGTTAAGTATTGTCAAGTCAACTGTGACTCATAGCAACTTTATAAACAACAGATCTGAACCTTGCCCCCCTATCCAGTGCAATCATCACCATCTCCAGGAAACTGAGCCTGTTGTCACAGACAGTATCAATCCGTCCCATTGAAGGTCATCTTATCTTATACTGATGCTCCAAATTACCAACTATAACACCCTTCTCTAAGAATTGGACCCTCCTCATAAAATATGTGAAATGGAGTTTCACCATCCTTGCCTTCAAGAATCACCTTGGCTTTACTTTCTCCAGAAGAGATCTGTTTGTTTGCTTTGCAGTCCAGAGGATATTCCGTACTCTCCATTAACATCAAAACTACTTGTACTCCCATGCAAAATAAAAGGAAATACTCTAGCTTCTGCATTATTTCGGAATGGTTGCATTTGACCCACAGTTTTCATTATCTTAGTTTCAGGATTAGATTGCCAGTCTTTCATCATAGTTTGTTTCTGTAAAAATTCTATTGAAATCTATTTAGCATTATAGCAGTTCACAAGCTTCCACTGACAGATGAGTAGTGACTTTGCAGAATTTATTTACTAAAAAGCAAACAACCCAGGTCTCCAGCATTAAAGAATGTAATTCTACCTCTGAAATATTATGGTTCCTGTGTTTCTTGTATAAGAAACGTGAAAGAAATATTTAAGCTTTTTATAATAATTCTGTTTCAAGAATTAGGAGATAATATTCATATCTTTATAAATAATTGACAATGAATTGACATATTATACTTTGCAACTATATGCTTCTAATAGCCCTTCATAAGCACTTCAAATTCATGTTCTAAATAACAGGTATCTATGTGCATATCTCTTCAGAATGCCAGAACAAAGGCATTATATTTTTGTTGTTGTTGTTGGGATGTTCTTTATTTTTAATTTGTAAACAAAGTTATTACTCAAGGCCACAAAAAGACAAAATTAATTGTATAGGAGGAAGCTGAGGAAATAGCTACAGTAAAGGAAGATTAACCAGTACCTTACAATGCTCACTGCAAAGGCAGAGTTTAGGTATTAAATGATGAAGACATAATAAAGTGTTTTATCCACAGGATTCTTTATTTTCTTGTCATGACTAGTTTCTTCTTATATTTTCTCTAGCACACTTTTACCACAACTCTCACCTAAGCCACCATTTTTTAATATACATACTGATGATACAACTGGTTAACTTTTCCTCTCAAAATATCCTTTTCTTATTTTCCATTTTTACATAGCCTCAGGAGTATAAACAAGCTAATTGGGTAAAGATAAACTTATATAGCATCTACTTCCTGAATATCATGCCTCCAGAACTCTATGAACTTTGATAAATATCAAAGTTGTAGAGTTGTAGTTGTATTTGTAGAGGGGCTTCAGACTCATAGGTTTGCTATGAGTCATCTTGACTTGAAGGCACTCAACATCAACAATGATAACATTAAATATATATGTTTAAAATATATTATAATCGACATATTTTTGTTGTTAAGTGCCATTGAGTCATATATATAAATATAGATAATAAATGCATGATCTAGGATAGATAATAATAGATATTAATAACAGTAGTAGATTAATAGATGTAATAAAACTGTTGTTGTTGACGAGTACCATCAAGTCAGATTCTACCCGTAGATGACCATACAGCTGGTTTTCAAAGGCAGTATACACATGGGAGGAGATAGCCATCCTTCCGTGAGATAATATGTAAGTATCACACCTAACTTTTAAGTTGTTGTTGTTGTTGTTAAGTGCCATTTAGTCATAGATGACTCATAGTGACCCTGTGAACAAAAGACCTGAATACTTGTGTAGCTTTCATCCTTTCTCCAGGTTCATAGGGTTTCCAGAGGCAAGTTGTTACGGAAGTGGATGCCACTCCTGCTTCCAAGCTTGTTTTAGTCGGGAGCTCCACCAAACACTGTCACCATGGGTGACCATTATCGTATTTGACACATCAGTGTCACAGTGTTTAACATCACATCAACCACGAGTTACCTCTGCACAGCAAGTGGACAGACCAGGGCTATACAATATAGAAGAATGTTTGACCAAAAACAATTAAAAACAGGCCTGAGGGCTGCAGATTAAAGTCACCCACCTTTGGCTTGGTAGAATCACTTTCTGTCCATTAGGGCAACTGAGCTCTCTCTAAGTTATTTTTGTTGTTAAGTGCCATCAAGTCATAGACGACTCATAGCGACCCTATGAATGAAAGACCTGAACACTTGTGTAATTTTCATCCTTTCTCCAGGTTCATAGGGTTTCCAGAGGCAAACTATTACAGGAGTGGATGCCACTCCTGCTTCCAAGCTTGTTTTGATCGGGGAGCTCCACCAAACACTGTCCATCATGGGTGACTATTATCACATTTGACACATCAGTGTCACAGTGTTCAGCTTCACCCTAATCATGAGTTACCTCTGTGCAGCAAGTGGACAGACCACTTTTTTTTTTCACTTTCAAGTAGTCTCCAAATAACCGTTGTTGTTATGTGCCATAGAGTTGACTTTGATCCATAACGACTCTGTGAAACTTGCCCTATCCTAAGCCAACCTCACTGTCTCTGACACATTTGACCCCATTGTCACTGTCACTATGTCAATTATCTCATCCAGATTCTTACTTTTCTGCTCTGACCCTCTATGTTTTCAAGCATGGTGTCCTTGTTCAATATGCAACATGCCCAAAATATGTGACACAGAACTTCAAGATTTTTGCCTCCAATGTGTAAGCTGATTTAACCCTCTCCAGAACAGAAGACTTGTTCTTTTGCCAGTCCGTTGTATGTTCAGTATTCTTCTACAACACCACAACTCAAAAGTATCAATACTTCTGTTGTCCCTACCCCAATCCAGTTGAAGCACTCATGGCATAAAAGGCTAAGTCGTAAGACTCTGAATTTGATAAGATTTTTTGTTTGTTTGCCACTCACTTGCTGGTCAAAGATCACAAACAACATGTCTGGTGGACTCAAACATAGAATACAAATGAGCAAAATAGACCAGATGTAAGACAATAATAAAATAAATTTTGATGAACTGGAGTACCATGTTCCATAGAAATGGAGCAGCTGCTGCCCAACTCCAACCAATAGTTTCCAGCCAGAAATCTGAGTCTTATCCAAAGTTGCCAAATGCTCCAATTGCTCTCTGGCAGCTGGGAATCTTTATTATTTGAAATTCTTCTATTTTTAAATGACAGTACGGGCCAAAGAAAATGCATCAGGAGACCAGAAGCTTGCAACCTCTGCTCCAGAAAGTTAATTAACAATTGCTACCTTGTCAATTCCATAAGGTAAATCAGAGGAAAATTTTAAAAAAAAAATACCTGGCTTGAAAATAACTTCAACCACTTTAGAATTCTGTTATTTTAAAAATTCAGAGATTTGAGTAAGAACTTACAATGTCTTTCTAGAACACAGCTCACACTTTCCGCACTCCTGGTACCCTCCTCCCTCCCCAGCCAACCTTTTGCTTTGTACCTTGCACTGCAGTGGTAGGGTTTGTTATACCAATATTATATTTGTATATTGTCAACTGTTTTTTTTTAACCAATAAGAGTTATATAATACTATGCTACATTGAAAAACAAGGAGCTCATGAAATATTATTCAAAATGGGTGACCCTGGAGGACAATATGTGGAATGAACTATCTCAGTCACAAAAGGACAAATGCTGCATAGTGCCACTGTTGTAGAATGGGACTGACATCAGGGTTGGGGTAAGACTGAGAAAA
>NW_006399904.1:3463449-3466515 GCF_000299155.1 Elephantulus edwardii | reverse complement strand
GGGCAGGGAGTAACTTGCAACAATGAATGAATGGAAATCCAAAATCTCTGTAAATCTTCATTAAAATTAAAAAAATAAATTTTTTTTAAAAGAGTTATATAATTAATCATTTATTTGCCAAGTTGTTGTTCCCTCCACCCTGAAAATAAAGGGAGCTCTGTTGGTACTTAGTCTGAAGCAAGTTCCTCTATAACCTACAGACCACATAATTCTGAATTTTCAAATTCACCAGCAGCTCCAGAGGAGAGAGATGGGCAATCTGTTCTGTGAGATTTACAACCTCAGACATCCAATAGAGGGTCACCTATGACTCAGAACCAACTAAATGGCAGTGAATGCGAGTGTCTCAAAACTTGCTAACTTTACTCTTTGACTCCAAACACTAATATATATGCCAATAGCCCAATTTGCATAGGATAGATTCAAGATTTCTTTGGAGCTGAAGGTCCTCATTTTGTAGCCTAGTTTGGTAAATAGGTCCTATTATTTTTCTATGTTTATATTTTCATTGAGCTGAAAACAGATAAAAAATAAACAGCTTATATTTAAAAGTTAAAATCCAGAGAATCTTTAAATAAAGTCATGACAGCAAAATAATATATATTTCTGTCACTTAGAAAAGTATCATTGCACCCCACTGTAATCTATTTCCTCCAACTTCTGTTTGTAAAGAGCCACTAAGACCGGTTTTCTTTTACTCTAGATTAAATATGATAATGATAGGAGTGTAAAGTTGTGAGTTGGAACCGGCCCATAGCTGATCATCCAGTGGGTTTTCAGGGGCAGTTTGATCATATCGAGGAGACTGCCCATATTTCAACCATGAAGCAGTTGGTAGATGGGAACCATGTGCCAGGTGACTTTGGGATGGTAGTATAGCTCTTTTATAACAATGGATTGTGATAATTTTCATTTTCTGTAATGTTTTATAAATGAAATTGTTTCCTATGTATTCTCTTTAACCTAGTTTCTATTAATCAGAAGAACAACTTTGAGACTTCCGCCCTACTCTCCCCTCCACTCCTTTGTTCCTTATCCTTAAAAAGTATTCCGTTGTTCGCATTTTCAAGTAGTTTTCTGTTGTATGGAAATATAAGGAGCTCTCTGGCAGCTAGTGTTTTATGGCCAGCAGATAGGTCAGCAATTTGAATTTATCTGCTGGTTCATGAAATAAATGTAGTAGTCTCTTTCTGGGAAGATTTATAGACTGAAAATCCCAATGGAGGGTCAGTATGAGTCAGAATTGACTCAACAGCAGTAGGTTTTGGCTTTGCTTCAATATACTGTATTTTGTTTATCCATTCAATTGTTAATAAATGTTCATTTCTACCTTTTATCTATTACATCCAAGTTTCTATAATCATCTATGTAAACCATTTTGTAGGGACAAATGAGTTTATATATCTTGAGCATAGAAGTAGCTGGATCTTAAAATACACTGTCCGAGCCCTAGTGGTGAAGTAGTTAAGTATTCAACCACATACTCATAGGTACAACCCACCAACCATTCCACAGGAGAAATATTTTGCAGTCTGCTTCTGTAAAGGTCATAGCTTTATAAATACTGTATGGTCATTTTGTTCTGTCCCATACAATGGTTATTTTCATTAGGTTGCTATGAATCAATAGGGACTCAAAGACATGGAATTTTTATACTATATTTAAGGGTTAAAGAAATTTTTGAACTGTTTGCAAAATTGGCTGTAGCATTTTATATTCCTAGTTGACTAGCATGGTGACTTTAAAATTTCAAATTCACCTTCATGAACTCCCTTCCATGAATTTGGTTCTTACTCATATAGACTCTCCATTTGTTTCTTAGGCTGTGGAGAAAACTGCCCACCTTTCCCCCATTAAGTCCTTGATGGATTTGGAACACTGTACTCCTATAGCCTTTGGGATCAGGGTGCAAGTCACCACGTATTATGCCACCAGACATGATACATTTTTAAATTCTGAGAAACTTCATTACTATTACTGAGAGTTTTTATTTTGAGTAAGTTTTAATTTTGTCAAATACTTACTGAGATAATCTACTTAATTATTTTATTATTGGATTTGGTTTGCTATGCTGTATTAAGAATATTTGTATCTCTATTCATGGAACTTATGCCAATGTAGTTTGTTTTCAAATTAATTTTTTTCAAACAAAGATTATAGTGATTTTGAAAACAGTGGTACAATTTCACTACTCTTTTTCTTTAATGAATTTGTGTCTTTTCATTATGCTGAGTGAAATATTTCAGTCACAAGAGGACAAATACTGCATACTGCCACTATTGTAAAATGGAACTGACATCAGGGTTGGGGGGAGAGTGAGAAAAATGGGATAACTTATGTATACTGTATTGAAACAGATGAGGTAGAAAACTGTTAAAGGGTTATATGATTAGGTATTATTGTCATGACAGGAGTCCAGGAAGAAGGCTGCATAGTGGAGTGGACTTGGGGTGGGGGAGGGATTGTATAACAATAAAAGAATTTTTCTTTTACTTTTCAAAGAGAAGAGCAAACTGGGAGAGGTGTGAGATTGGGCAAGGAGAAAAGGGCAGCAATGAATGAATTGAAATCCAAAGTCTCTGTAAACTTCCATTAAAATTAATTAAAAAAATATGCCTTATGGGTGTAATTTTTTTCCTTGATTGAATTCATCAGACATATCTAAACCAAGAATTCTCTCCCTAGATTTTTCTTTAAAATTCAACTTACTTTCTTTAAAAAAAATTCTATTGGTTTGCTTACAAAATTCGTATACATTGTGTTTCATACTACATTCATGTGTTTCATACAATCACTCCCATGCCTCCTGTTTTATAAAATTATTCACCCTTGAACCTTGTCCATAATTACCTTGTCTTTTCAGGTCCCTGATTAATCCTTCCCATTTCCTTCATCCCCCTTTTCCCCACCCATCAAATAGTGCAGCCTTGCGGTTTTCCCTCTACCCATCCTCACCCTTCTTACTCAACCCCTTCTTCCCTTGGATGTTCATTCATATTTTACTAGTTATCCTTCTATTTTTTTTACAATAATGGTTTCATGCAGTATTTGTCTTTATGAGATGGA
>NW_006399904.1:3443711-3463259 GCF_000299155.1 Elephantulus edwardii | reverse complement strand
TTTTCTCAAAAAGTTGAACACAGAAACTCCATTTGGCCCAGCTATTCCACTCCTAAGAATATCTTAAAAAATTAGAAATGAGACACAAATGGAGCTTTTTGTACCAATATCAATAGCAGCACTATTCACTATCACAAGAACACAGAAATAACTTATCTTCGTTATTTAACCTTCTTCATATTTGTGTTTATTTTTATGTCAATTTTGGCAGATTATATTTTTCAAGATATTTGTTCACCTGTTCTTCTTTTAAAATATGTTGTTATAATATTGTAGTATTATTTTAAATTATTTTAAGGTCTGTAAAGTATGTGATGATAATGAAACTTGTTTATGATATAGGTTACTTGTTTTCTTCCTCCCTCTCCTTTATTTTTATATAAGGGTTTTTCAATTTTCCTAATTTTACCAAAACCAAATTTAACCTTTCTATTTTTCAGTTCTCTAACTCCTAATTTTATTCTTGCTATTTATTTCTCTTCTAGATTTTTTCTATTTTTTTTAGTATCTTAAATATGTCTACAAGTTCCTTGTGACTCATAGTGACCCTATGTATAGCAGCTCTGAACCCTGCTCTATCCTGAGCCAACCTTATCTTCTTTAACACACCTACCCCTGTTACCCCAGTCACTGAGTCAATCCATCTCAGTGAGAGTCTTACTCTCGTGTACTGTTCCTTCACCTATTCAAGCATAATGTCCCTCCCCAAGGACTGGTTCCTCCTTGCAACATGCTCAAAATATGTAAAATAAATCTTCAGAACCCTTGTCTCCAAGGAACAGCCTGATTTCACCCTCTTTAGGATGAACCTACTTGTTATTCTAGTGTCCATGGTATGTTCAATACTCTTCTCCAGCACTACAACTCAAAGGCATCAATTCTCTTTCTGTCATCCCTAGTCATTGTCCAGCTTTTTGATGCATAACAAGTAATCGTGAAGACCATGGCCTGGATAAGACACACCTTAGTCTCCAGGCTGACATCATTCTTTTCAGTACTCTAGAGAGATCCCTGACAGCAGATTTCCAAAATACAATTAGCCTTTTCATTTTCTGGATGATGGTACCAAGAGTATTGATCATATAAAATATATTAAGCAACCAGGATATGCAAGATGCTATATCTTGAATAATGTGAGTAAAACCATTGTTTTGACATACTAAAATATCTAGATATTTCTTCTTGAGAAGTAAAAGAAGAGATATTATTAAGGTAAGGAAGCAGTGGTCCTAAAAATTTTCGAACTGCACACATTTGATACTTAATATTAGACTCCCATGGAACTCTGATGGCATAGTCCCTAATAGACTACACTGCTAACCAAAAGGCTACATGTCTCAAATGTTGAACTCCACTGGCCTCTCCACAGAATAAAGATGAGCAGTCTCCTTGCATAAAGATTTAAACCTTCCGAATTAATAGATAATTACCATGAGTTGGAACTGAAGTATAGCAGTAAATTTGGTTTGGTTTTATTAGGCTATAACTGATACCATGTGGAGATAGTATGAGATATCTGAATATACTCAATGAGAAAATTACAAAGGTTTCAGATACAGCCTAAGATGGGTTAAGATAATTGAGGTTTTGTTAGAATTATTAGCAGGTTTTGTAAGTAACCAGTCCAAGAGGGTTTTCATTGTGCTTCCTAAAATTGCACCATATGCATCAATAGCCCAAACATCCTTTTTTGAAGCCTAAATTATTTCATTTATAAGAAGATAACTCTTCAATGGAATTCCACATCAACCTTTTTTTGTTTTTTTTTTTTATTTTCTCTTTTTTTTCTTTATTCTCTTTCTACACATCAACCTTTTATTATTACCTAACTTGGGAGGAACAGAGAGCATTATGCTGAGTGAACTAACTCAGTCCAACAAGGACAAATATTGTTTAAAACCATTATTGTAGGACGAGTATAAGGATCCAAGGACTGGGGTGAAAACAAGGGATATTCAGGGGGAGGGGGAACTAATAATGGGGTTGTAAAATTTGATGAGTGGGGGGAGAGGGAAATTGGAAGAATCTGTTCTGGGAAAAAATGTATTTGAAATTTTTAAATAAACTAATATAATAAAATTTTTAAAAACCGATTACCAATCCTGCATTAATTATTGGAATTATACTCATTTAAGGAATGTTGTGTACATTTAATTTCATTATTGCAGCATTCTCAATATCACTAAACTTAAAAATAAATCTTTGCAAGTAAGAAATGATGCTAGTGGCTGTAAGAAATGTTATAGTAATCAAGGCAACTATGACTCACAGTGACTCTATAAACAAGAGAATAGAACCTTGCCCTAAGCCATTCTCACAGTCTTTTCTATGTTGAAGTCCGTTGTTGTATTCACTGTCATACCTTGTGGAAGGCTCTTCCTCCCTTTCACTGACATTCTATTATAAACCGTTGCTTCTTTGTTTCATTCTATTTAAAACAAACGAAACAAAACAAAAAAACAAAAACCATCCACCCACAAAGAAAACTTGGGCAAGAGACATACACACACACAGAGTTTCTTTTTTTTAACAAATTATCCAGGAATTAAATCCATAATTCACATTTAATGGAAGTATTTATTGTATAATATTTGTTTTGTTTCCCAACTGTGGAAAAAAGTAATCCCTGAGCAGAGAGTTAAATGTTAATTTTTTTAAAAAGAAGAATTGCATTATTTTCGTGTTCTTTAGCATTGCTGATCCTAGTACCATCTCTGCTATACATAAAATTTGCATTTATTCTTATTTTTATGCAAGAAAATTATTCTAGCCCACTCTTACCTATTCTTATACATAATTTTATCATTTTAATGCTATGAATTAAATAGGTATGTAATGTAGATGATCCTAGAATATTTTCACAGGGAATAGAACTCACTTTTTTTTAATTTCTCCAGGATATTGGAATTTCCATTTTCCCTTATTTTTAAAAACCAGAGGTTATAGTGCTCTCCAGTTAAATCCAACTTGTAGTGAACCTGTATGCAAATTAAGGAAATGCTTCCCAGAAACTCTACTATTCCAAGATTATTTCCAAGCATATTTTATTCTTTTTCTTTTTAAAAAAAATATTAATTTAGTGATAGTTTACTAAGAGGGTAATTTTCATTCATTGTTGTGTTTCTCCTCAGTCCCAATCCCCAATTCACTTTGTAATGCATGTCCTTTTCCAAATTGTTAATTTTCATACATATATTGCCTAATTTTTTTTTTTATATATTGCCTAATTGTCTATTTATTTCAAATAATCCTTCCCTTCACCTAGTCCAGGGAATTCTGGAATTTCATTATCTAGCCATTCTTTTTCTGTTCTATATGCTCCTTCCATATAAATAATATATTTATAACAGTGATATTATACAGTATTTGACCTTTTATGACTGATATATTTCACTCTGAGTAATCTCTTCTAGACTCATTCATGCTTTGTAGGGTTTAACAAATTACTGTTTTTCAATGCTGAGTAATATTCTATTATGTTTATGTGTCACAATTTCTCTGTCCATTTGTTCGCAGATGAATACTTGTGCTGATTATATATATTTGCTATTGTGAATAATGTTGCAGTAAACATGGATGCACATGTTTAATAATTTATAAACTTATGCCACAGATTTGATTTTTTGAGTGTATTTCCAATAGTGAGATGTTATTGTTATTTGTGTCAAGTTGGAACTAAGTCATAGCTAACTTTACAATCGATTTTTAGGGGCAGTTGATCACACAGAGAAGATGACCCATCTATTTCCTGAGGAATATGGTTGGTGGATTTGAACCGTATGACTTTGGGATATTAGCATAGCTTCTTGTCATTTGACCACCATTCTTACCATTTCTTCTTTGAGTGTCTACTCTTATCCTCTGCCCATTTTGTGTTTTTTTTTTTCTTATTGATGTGTTGAAGTATTTGAATTTTAATTATAAGTCACTTATCAGATATGTTTTTGCCAAATATTTGTTCCCAGTTTGTGGGCTTCATCCTGTAAACCAACAGGTTACATCATCCTTCATGTAGAGAAATTAAAGGCATTCCCCCTGAAAAGAATGCCCACTTTTACTACTTCTATTCAATTTTATATTGGAAATTCTAGCAAGAGCATAAGCCAAGAGAATAAAAAGAGGCTTTCAGATTGGTAAAGAGGAGGTAAAACTATCTCTATATGCTGATAAAATGATGACTTAGAAAATCCTAAAGAATCAGCAAGATTGGATAGTGGAATAGTTCACTAAAATAGAAAGGTAGAAGATCAACATTGAAAAGTTCTCTGGATTTTTTCAGAGTAACAAAAAAGAACATAGAAAAGGAAATAAGAGAAATAATACAAATTACAATAGTCAACCACAAGATTAAATACTTAGGAACAAATATCATTAGAGACACAATAGACCTATACAAAGAAAACTACAAAAGAGGCTTAGATGGAAGAAAACAGAATGCTCATGGACAGGAAGACTCAATATCATGGAAAATGACAATTCTACCAGAAGCAAGCAACAAATTCAGTGCAATTCCAATACAGATAACAATATCACTTTTCAACAAGATAGAAAAGACAGTTTTCAATATAGTTGGGAAATGAAAGTGACATCAAGTAGGCAAAGCTCTACACAGTGAAGAAAGATGAAGTAGGAGACATCACATTTCCTGACCTCAAAACCTATTGAGCAGCCGTAGTAACTGAGACATCATAGTACTGGTACAGTGGCAGACACATACATAGCTCAATGCAATAGAATCAACAACCTAGAAATCAGCCCATTTATCTGTGGAAAACTAATCTTTGACAGAGTGATGAAATCCAGTATGTGGGCAAATGACAGCCTCATTAACAGAATCCTGGCAAAATTGGACATCCATCTGCAGAGGATTCGCACTGCACATCATACACAAAAACCAATCAAGGTTGATTTAGAACCTAAGAATAACACCAAAATTTAAAAAGATCATCAGGAGGGTGGGGGGAAGAAGAAATCTAGAAACTCAGATCTACGTCATTAATAGATTTCAAGCATAACCAAATACAACTGGGAAGGATAAAATAGATGAAAAGGACCTTCTGAATTTCAAATCCTGTGCACATAAAAAATCTTTTTCAATACAGTAAAAAGGAAGTATACTGACTTGAATCAAAGTTCAATCATATTTTAAATTTCTGGAAAATATGAGGAGAGCTTATCAAGAGGCACCTTGGAGGGAAGGTATGGTCATCATCTTCTGAAAAACCCATTGCTGAAAACATTAGTGAACACATTCTAATCTGATACATATAGGGTTACTATGAGTCAGAATCAACTCAATGCTAGCTGAATTTTCTGTTTCAATTTAGTGGTGTGTTGAATCAGGAGATCAACAGGACTGGAACACAGGGAGAAGTGTGGGCTCCTGAGTTTGCAGCTGATACCCATTTAAACCTAGCCACAGTGAGCTGGAATAAGACGACCAGAACCCAACCAGATGAAGAGAAAATAATCCATGTTGTGAGTTAGAGTGGATTACTGCAACCTGATGCTTTGCCCTGGACTGGAATTTGCTTGTAGATGTAGATTCTCAACGTTTCCAACTTGAACAGCAGTTCTTTCAACAAAGGGGACAGACAAGTTTGGGTTGTTTGTTTGTTTGTTTGTTTGTTTCAGAAATTGGCTATCTAAAAAGGAGATTTTTTCACAAATAATTTTTATTTGTAATTATTTAAAGGCTGAATTTTAAACAGATTCTTGAACTGGTGGCTCATAACCATCCCCTCGTTCAACTTTTGCACCTGTCTCATCTCCAGTAGCTTTTCCAGAGCTACCACCTTCACCATGAAGCTCCATGAGGTTGCCGAATTCAAACTTGGGCTTCTTGAGCATTTTTACTTTCCTAACAAATACACCATGGAGAGGATAAATAGACTGGCAAGCCTTTTCTATGTCTTTTCCAATGCTGTCTGAAATCAATTTATTGACCACCTCTTTCATTTGTCTACACCTCTGGGGTCATGATTTCCATCCTTTTCTTCCGGATTTGGCAGACCTGTTGGTGCTGAGCATAAGATGTCTTCCGAATCTGATTGTTGCGTTTTTTTGTAAAACCAACACAAAATAGACGAAGTAAATAACCATCAGTGGTTTTGACATCAACATGTGCTTCAGTCATGGTCTGCCATTTTTTCACCATGGAGCACATTTTGTCCCGGCTAAGATCCGTGCCATGGAAGTTGGTGAGGCAGTTTTTGCCTTGAATATCCTCAGTAATTAGCTTGAATTTTCTAAATGCGACTTCGTCATTTTGCAAATCAGCAAGGCTCACTTCGAAAACATGACCCTTGAGTCCATCAGGTGCAATTTTGGTTCCTTGAGTCCTTGTGACTAACGTCTTCCCAATATTTCTTATATTGAACATTGCTGGTGCCTTTACATCATACCAATCTTTCTTAGAAAAGGATCAACCACTTTCTTCTTGGCTCCTTTTTTGCCACCTTTTGTAAGGCGCTTGTTCTTGCCGACTGCCATGGTGGTGCCGAAAGATCGAAAAGCTAAAAAGGGGATTTTAAGGCAAGAGGCATGAATTAGCTGGCTTACATGCTTTACCGAAAGTAGTTATGAATATGATAATTGTAAGGGGAGAGGGAATTTCACAATATAAATGAAAGAAATAAAATGTAACTGAAAGACTGTTGATAAAGAAGCATATGCAATGTGAAAGTGGCCAAATCTGACTTCTGCCCACTTTATAAAATGGAATAATATCCCCATCAATAATATCCATAACAGCAAACCGATAGCTGCTAGGTCAGAAGACATGCCACCCCCACCCCCTACCCCCCAACGTCCACCAATCCCTGCATTCGATATTTGTTGATTCACAGATTTTACTCATAGTTGTGATATCAAAAGTAAGGTTTATTAATGAAATATGTTGAGGAGTTTTGTGTGTAGTGGCTCTTTTGTTTTGGATTAAACATCCTAGACATATTAAGAACTAGAGTTGGTGCTCAAATGTTTATTCACTACATTATTTTAAATTTCTGAAAACTATAAGGAGAGTTTATCCAGAGGCACCGTGGAGAGAAGGCATGGTGAATGAATCCCCTTTATATTTTCCTACTTTATAATTAGGAAATGAAAAGTCCTAAGCAGTTAAGTCACTAAGCTTGGCTGTTCAGAGATAGGCCTGAACAGCTTAAATACCTCTTATACTTTGTAAAACTCAGTGAACAATTGTTCCAAAACAATTTCTCTGAAACGGTGTCTGAGATGGAAATAAATACTGCTTTTGCAAACTGTATTTCCTTGACAGTTTCTCTAAATTTTAGGGGAATTTGCTGTTTCGATCCAATGTTAAGTGGTAATTTAATGAAATATTGACTCATCTTAAATTCTGTTTTATATGTTCGTGTGTATATACACATCTTTACTTTTGTTGCTATCTTTACACAGAGAGTCCAAGGGTAGTAATAGATTTCAAATAGGTAATTGCTTTTTTTCCTTTTATTTTGCACCATTTATTTTATATCATGGTGTTATGAAAGCACTAATAGATTGTATGGGTTTGTGGGTCTGAGATAAATAGAAAATTGTCTTTATCTCAAAACAAGTGTGAAGTCATTAGAGTTCACCAATTCTCATTTTCAAGTTAAATTACTTTGTGCTACATCTATGATTGTTTTTCAGATAAATCATAGATAATTAGTAATACATATTAGGAAATTAGCTGAGATTTATAAAGATTCCTTACACTAGGGAATGTGTTGTATATATTTCAAGCTTTTTAAGTTTTAAAATCTTTAAATAAAATTAAATTGTATTATTTTTCCATTAAAAATGATTTTAGATTATATTAGTACTCTCAATTTATATATTTTAAGACATACACTTAGATTACAATGTTTAATCCCTGTAGATCAAATGAATTCTTTAACAAAGTGTTGTTCCATCAATTGGCTTCTGCCTGTGGGTGTAGATAAAGCATCCCATTCTTTGAACCTTTAGAAGGTAGATGCTTTCACATAGGTCATAGCACAAAATCCTGACCATCATGTAGTTTAGATATTAATCTTGAAAAGTGCAGAAATCAGATTAGAGATTAAATGTAATTGCTCAGGCTCAGATAAAAGAGAAGCAATAGTATGTCATTTAGACTCTCTGGGTGTTTTTAGGATTAATGTCAGATTCTTTTTTCTGTCAACAACACTTAAAGGAGCTACGACTGTAACATTAGGAATGGTGATGTATGTTGCCTCCCCAGAAAGAATCTTTTACAGAATTTTACTCTTTCTTTACCTGCAATCCATTTAGATTCCAAACGCAAACATGAATAAACCAAAATGTATACTGGTTCATATTCTAAATATAGAATATCTTTTGTTGGGTCTTTATAATTTTCCCCTAAACAGTACTCTGTTAAACTCATTTATTATTTATTTTATTGCATCCTTTATGATATTTCAAAGATTAGTTTGCCAAAAATTTGGAAAACTTGTTTTATCTACTATTACATATATTTCATAATAATTTAGTCTGTAAGCATTGGGTCCCCCCCTTGATTTACATAATAATCGTTATTGTTATTATGTACCCTTGAGTAGCCTGTGACTCATAGCAACCCTGTGTACAACAGCCCTAAAACCTGCTCCATCCTGTGCAAATTTTATTGTCTTTGATAGACCTACCCCCATTACCCCAGTCAGTGCATCAGTCCATCTAATCAAAGGTCTTCCTCTCTTGTGCTGTTCCTCTACACTTCCAAGCATGACATCTCTCTCCAAGGACTGGTCCCTGTTTGCAATGTGTCAAAAGTATGTCAGACGAAGCTTCAGAATCATTATCTCCAAGCTCCAAGTAGCAGCCCGCACTCATCCTCTCTAGTATGAACCTGTTTGTTCTCCTAGACGTCCATGGTATATTCAAAACTCTTCTCTAGCACCATAGTTCAAAAGCATCACTTCTCCTTCTATCATCCCTAGTCATTGTCCAGATTTCTGATGCATTGCAAGTAATTGCAAAGACTATGGCTTTGATTAGGTAGATGTACATTAGTCTCCAGAGTGCTCTTCAGTACTTTAGAGAGGTCTCTGACAGCAGACTTTCCCAAAGCAATTCTTCTTTTAATTTCCTGGTTGCTGATACCAAGAGCGTTGATTTTGGAGCCAAGCAAACTAAAGATGTTAACAATCTCAACCTCTTCACAATCTATCATGATGCTACTAATTGGCCCAGTGGTGAAAATCTTTTTTTTTCCTTAATGTTGAGCTTTCCATATTAAAGCTGCAGTCTTTGAGCTTTTGACCCTAGCACTTCAGGTCCTTCTCAGTTTCAGCAAGCAGGGTTGTGCCACCTACTACATAACACAGCTTATTGATGAGTCTTCCTCTAATCCTGATGCCACATTTCTCCTCATTGAGCCCAGCCTTCTGGATAATTTGTTATACAGATGGATTGAAAGGCATGGAGATAGGACACATCTCTAGCATACACCCTACCCAATTCTGAACCACGCAGTTTCCTTGCTCTTTTCTGATGACTGCCAACATGATAATACTTAGCATTAAAATTTATAATGCAAAAACGTTTTAATGCTAAATTAGAACCAAAGAAATATATTGATGATAAATTTTGTTTTGTTTTAAGCTACATTGATTGTTTCCTTTTAAAAATAACACCTTCCTTACCATTTCCCATATAAACATTATTCTCTCTGTGGTCCTGATGTTATAAGAAAGCAAGTAATTTAAGGATTCAAATTCATATTTATTATTCTACTTTTTTGTGTGAGTGATTCACTACTGTGATTTGATAGAAAAGTGACTCTTTGCTACATATAATTCACTGAGTTGTCAAACAAACTTTGTTCAAATCAATGAGCAAATAGAACATGGGAAAAATGTAAGTATTTGATTAGGCATCATTTTTCTTTAGTCAATGCATGAGTCAATGAGGAGTTTAGTGTACAGTTATATTCTCTCATGGAAAACTTAGCTAGCTGGTCAACATTTGATTGTTTCTTTTGAGGCCTGGCTGAAAATGCATAATATAAAATTGCTCACTAGCTCTTGAAAGCACAAGGTCAGGTTTAACAAAATAATTTAACAAGATGACCTTAAGCAGACTCCAGCTTCTCTAGATTTTCTTTATGTGCTAATGTGGCAATAAAAATGGTATATGTAGTACTCAGTAGTGGATTCTCAGGAAAATTGATAGCATGCTTATAACAATCACTTCAGCAGGCAAATTTTTTATAAAACAATAGATTTTATATATTCTAATAGTTTCCCTCTGAAAACACTTTGAACTTGGAGAAATGATGAAAGTTACACAAGTGTTAGGTCTTTCGTTCATAGGGTCATTATGAGTCGTCTACAACTTGATGGCACTTAACAAAGAGAGAACTCCTTTGGCCTACTTGATAGAAAGTTATGCTACCAAGCCAAAGGTGAGTGATTTTAATCTGCAGCCCTCTGGCTTAGCTTTAATTGTTTTTAGTCAAACGTTCTTTTAAGTGGTACAGCACTGGTCTATCCATTTGCTGTACAGAGGTGACTTGTTATTGCTGTGCTGCTAAACACTGTGTCACTGATGTGTCAAATCTGATAATGGTTCCCATGGTGGATGGTGTTTGGTGGAGCTTCCTGATTAAAACAAGCTTGGAAGCAGGATTGACTTCCACTTCCAAAATAGCTTGCCTCCAGAAACTCTATGACCATGGAGAAATGAGCAAAGTTATACAAGTGTTCAGGTCTTCTGTTCATAAGGTCACCATGAGTCATCTACAACTTGATGGCAACTAAGCTCGTGTTTTCCTTTCACAAATTGGACAAGTTTTCAATAATGTATTTTTACCTTTGTATGTGAACTTTAATAGTCTCCCATTTAAGCAAGTATGTAAGAGAAAGAAAGTAAAAGAGGGAGAGACTTTAGCTATAAGGCTAAAAAGTTAATAGCAAAAATCCACCTGATAAATAAAATGGGTGACCCTGGAGGACATTATGCTGAGTGAGGTATCTCAGTCACAATGGGACAAATGCTATATGGTGCCACTGTTGTAGAATGAGGCTGGCATTGGGGTGGGGGTAAGACTGAGAAAAACTGGATGAAATATGTTTACGGCATTGAAGTCTATGGGGGAGAGAATAGTCTAAAAGTATTATATTTTAGGGCATTATTTTTATCGTAGGAGTATGCAATGAGGGTTGCAGAGTGGATTATATTTGGGGGTAGGGGGGGGGGATTTGGGGGGGATTGTGTACCTATGAGGGAGTTTTTCTTTTGCTTTTCAAGGAGAGGAGCAAACGGGGAGGGGGAAGAGGGAGGGGGGTGTGCGGGGAGAAGGGTGCAACAATGAATGAATGGAATCCCAAAATCTCTGTAGATGTTCATTGAAATGAAAAATAAACAAACTAAATTAAATTAAAAACAACAACAACAACAAACAAACATGCCTCCCCCGGAAACTCTATGAACTTAGAGCAAGGACAATAGTTATTAAATAGGATTTATGTCTTTGGTTCATAGGGTCGCTATGAGTTGTGCTCAACTTATTGGCACTTAACACCAACAACACAATAGTAATATAGGCAAAAGAGTATCATGCAGCTACCCAGAGGTTGCATGTCTCTGGCAAATCTAATTCACCAGCAGCTCTAAGGTAAAAAAAATGGGGGCGCATCACCTTCAATTCAATTTATAGCCTCAGGGATTCAGACTGGCCAGCTATAAGTAAATTCTGACTGGATGGCAATGTATTGATTTTTATGGTTTTATTTTTGAGGTTTATTTGGGGGTGGGAAAGTTTAAGCATAGCATTGTGATCTGCTGTCTCTCACATTAAGCTAGTATACTCAACCTACTGAGTGAATTTATTAAGTATATCAAATTATAACAGAATACATGGTTTCATACCTTACTTTTATAAATTTGTGAACGATATTATAGTTCTATAGGAAATATTTTTGTATATTGTTTTATGAATAATAACATAATACTCATTACGGGAATTGTTATGGATCATTACCAATTTAGAGCATACATTACCATGTGGTTATCATTTTTATGTGCCACGGGATCAGATCATTCAGTGGGTTTTCAGAGGCTGTAAATCTCATGGGAGGAGATTGCCCATCTTTGTCTCTTGGGGCAGCTGATGGATTTGAATTACCTTTCATTGGCGCACAACTCCTTTCCCACTAGGCTACCAGAGCTCCTTAAATTACCTTCATTTTCCAATTATTGATAGTGAAACATACTAGTCTTTAATTTTAACTTAGTTGCATATTATGTAAATCAGGAGGAGAAACAAATCATTTTATGACTCTCTCACATCTCATATTCAGTCCATCTGCAAATAAAATTATCTACATCTTCAGAATTAACTTAAAAGGACTGTGGCTTCTTTACATGGTTGCTTCTACCTGGATTACAGAAATTGCCTCCTAATATATGTTCTGCTTGTAGTCTGCTGCCTCCAAATTTTTGGGACAATCTTTCAAATTCAGTAGCTAGAGAGTTTACTTTTAAAATGAAATCAAACCCTTTGACTCTGCTGCTCTAACTGTTCAGTGACTTTCTATCTTATTTGCAGTAGAAGCCAAATTCCTTATCTTGTCCTACAAAGTGTTACATGATTGATCACACTTACTTTCTGTGCTCAAAGAATACTCTTTCCCTCCTCTTCCCTGCCTTCATTCTAGATAACATTCCTTTTTTTACTGTTTCTTTTGAACAAGGAAACAACTTTTCTTTAGAATCCTCATCTCCTTGGCAAGGGCAGGCTTCCCCTCTCACTTTCACCAGCAATGTTTGATGACACCTTTTCTAGTCTCTGCCTTTAAATTAGCATCAATAACTATCCCCTACACACTATGATCCCCTTGCAGTCTTTGTATTATTTCATGTGTGTTTTTATGTTACATATTTCCTTTAATGTTTTAAACTTACCACCAAGAAAAGTAAGCATAATGATTCTTTCCTTTCAATTCTGTGTATTCCAGTGCTTACAAACATGTTCAAAACAAAATAAATATCCAGCATATCAACTCTATCCTCTACTTTTGAGTAAGAATTTACTCATAGCTGCCCTTCCCTTGGGTTTGGGGGCTATAAATCACATGTAAAGAGATCTTTTTTCTGAGAATGCTACTGTTAGATTTAAATTGTCACGCAGGTGCTGCCTTTGAATAGAAATTCCCTACAGAATTCCCCATTTTAATAAAGTTCCCTATTTAATATATGACACTTAATAAATTTTGTAGTAGATGAATGAATAAGTACATTTGTGCTTAAATAAATTGATAATAATAAAGATGAATAATAATAGTATTCAGTTTTCAAACTTTACCATCAAGTTCCTTTAATAATATGCTACATCATAAAAACCTGACTAACTTTTGTCATAGCATGTTTCAAATACACTTTTACTATCTATAATAAGGTCTGCATATTAATATTTAATTTAATAATAATATAGTGGAAATATTCTGAACTTGTAAGTCCTTTGATATTTTTTGTTCATTATCTACAAAATTAGTCCTATGATTTAGAGATGGTATTATTTCCTTCTTAGCTATTGCAATTTATAATAATATTTTAATATGTAAAACTAGAAGACAGATAAATTAGAAATATTAAAATAAAAGTAAACAAGACACTTTGGGGCTTAATCCATGACTGCCCTCAATTATCTTAATTTTGAATAGCTCTCAGCCGTAAATGCTTTTCTTTTGAGAAATGCATTGTTTTCCACTAGCTGACAGTCCTACAGGTATGTGCTACTGTTCTCTAATTTGAGAATCATACACATTCAAAACTAAATGGAAAAGAACGGGAGATCAGATGACGTGATTTAGGAGAATGAAGGCATGGTACCATCATTTGTATGTATTTTGTACAGTACAAAGTTAAATTTTTTAAATAAAAAAATAATATTAAAAACTATGAATGAGCGGGAACTGTCATGGTTTGAGCTTATTAACTCCAGGCCCTAGCTTAAGAAGGAGCTTCATTCTCAAGTGTGTGTTTAAGATTTTTCAGGTAAGTCATACCAGATGCGAATGGTTTTTACTAGGCACTGTTGTTGTTGTTGTTATGTGCCGTCGAGTTGCCTGCGACTCATAGCGACCCTATATACAACAGCCCTAAACTCTGCTCTGTCCTATGCCAATCGCACTGTCTCTGACACTCCCATCCCAATTATCCCAGTCACTGAATCAATCCACCTCATAGAGGGCCTTCCTCTCCTGCGCTGTCCCTCCACCCTCCCAAGCATGATGTCCCTCTCCAAGGACCGGTCTCTCCTCACAACATGTCCAAAGTATGTTAGACGGAGCCTCAGAATCCTTGCCTCCAAGGAGCCACCCGGTTTAACCCTCTCCAGGACAAATCTATTTGTTTTCCTAGCAGTCCATGGTATTCTCAATACTCTTCTCCAGCACCACAGCTCAAAGGCATCAGTTCTCCTTCTATCCTCCTTGGTCATTGTCCAACTCTCTGATGCATAACAGGTGATTGCGAAGACCATGGCCTGTATCAGACGCACCTTAGTCTCCAGAGAGACACCACTGCTCTTCAGCACTTTGGAGAGGTCCCTAACAGCAGACTTTCCCATGGCAATGAGCCTTTTAATTTCCTGGCTGCTGGTGCCAAGACTGTTGACTATGGAGCCAAGCAAACTAAAGCTGTGTACAATCTCAATCTCTTCACCATCCATCCTGATGCTGCCAATTGGTCCAGTGGTGAGAATCTTTGTCTTCTTGACATTGAAGAATACTAGGCACTAGTGCAAGAAAAGTCTTTTCAATTATTTAACAATTGCATGTGCATAGCTAAACATGATTTTCATGACCAATTTTTTTGTGAATAGTGATTTGTTCAATCTTTTCGAAGTTAGGAAAATGTATGTAATATTAAGAGCAAATACGAACATTGGTTAAATCGCATGGTAATAACCAAGAAACTTACCTATAGCTACCTTTATCTCACATTTTCTTCAATAAATCATTACTTTATTTTCATTTTTTTTATTATCTACTCTTTAGTCCAATTTAAGTTTTTTTAGTTTAAGAAAAATAAGCACAATCAACTCTTTAGATTATTATCTTTTAAGGCATTCTCAAATTCATTATTTACAGAATTTAGGTTGTGTGGCTAAACATTTGCTTGAATATTATAGTTGATAGCCCAGTTTGAGCACAAACATATAAAGCAAAAACCCTTTACTATGTGTTCTTTGGTTCTTTTCAATAATCATACTCTTGATATCAGATTTCTCATTGTGGTGCGACTTAGTCATGCAAAGCATGGGTTGCTTGAAATGAACAGATTGGAACTACTGATGTTCATGGCTGTGAACAGATGCCATAGGTTTTCACATTCTCCTTGATAATTTTAACTGGTATTCATAACAATGCATAATAGAGTTTGCCATAAGATTCAAGACTTTATCACAGAAGATTCTTATGCAAATATTTTCTTCCTTTTTTTTTAATTTTCCAAAGTAGGCTTTATTGAACTAAGTATAATGTTTTGGAATATTGCCCCAAATGTGAAGTTAACCAGGTGGTATATGACTCCTGCCTTAACATTAAAATACATTTGAAGTTGATAACATTTCCAGGTTTTTTTAATAATTGAGATTGCAATGAAATGATAAAATTTCAGTTATTTAAAAATGTATTTCTATTTAAGTAATTTTTAAGATCTGAATTAGTTTAGCAGATAGCTTTTGTTGGCCAGCCATGAAATGTGATGAGGGTTGTTGCTTATATGTTCTGGACAGCTCCACAGGGAAGACTTACTCACTTCTGGCAGAGACTATCAAGGACACATTGCATCTTTGGCAAAGAGTGTGACAAGTGCAGGCCTGAATCTGAGCTCCAAAACAATCAAAACCAGCAATAACTTTGGAGCAATTGTTCTTTGCCATGACAGTGTTACATTATTAAATTTGGCTACAAATAAAAAGGAGAAACAACTAAATATTTGGCAAGACATATATGTATATTTGCATTATATTTCATAAAAGCTAATTGCAGTTACAATTTTCTGTATTAATTTTATCTTTACTCCAGTGTATTATTTTCAAGCACATTGAGGATCACCATTTGAAACATCAATTAACAAACTGATGTGATTTTTTTCTTATTACATTTAATTCAGGGATATATACTGTAAGATCATTTTTAAATATCATTGTCTAAAATTTCTGTTAAAGGAAAAAAAGATTTAGAAAAAAAGTGAAATATTTTAATTTATACATAGATGTTTGATCATAATCAAGGTATGAGCAAATGACTATAAGAAGAAATAAATCAAGACAAGCACAGAACAGAAATAACATTCAAGACTATCTGAAAAAAATCAAAAGGTTATTAAACCATTAGGCTAAGTCTTCTTTTATCAACTAAATTTCTTATGTGTTGGATTAATACAGATCTTTATGTTTTTAAGGGATAAATAGATTTCAAACTAGTCAACTCCCATATATTCCCAACTATCCATTTATAAAGATATCACATTCCTAAAAGTGTTTAATAACTAATATTTTCTATGAGTTTAAGAAGTTGATAACTAGTTTGAGTAAATACAAAATTAAATCTAAAAAAGTAATTAAGTAAAATGTAAAAAATAAAATAGAAATACAAAACATTAGCAATTGATCATAGTTTAGGAAATCATTATATTGTATTTACTTTATATATAAAATAATCCAATTTTGTATATGTGTGAATAGAAATTTGCTTATTTTCCTAATTGTTTCAAGCTTGGTTCCACAATCAACACACTTGGCACTAGCAGCCAGAAAAAAAAAATTAAAAATCAAAAGACAAATTGCTTTAGGAAAGTCTGTTGTCAGTCACCTCTCCAGGGTGCTAAAGAACAATGATGCTAGGTTAGAGACTCATGTGTGCCCTATGCAGGCCATGGTCATCTCCACAATTACCTGTTATGCATCAGAGAGCTGGACAATGGCAAAAGAGGACAGAAGAATTGATGTCTTTGAGTTGCGGTGCTGATGAAGAGAATTTAACATACCATGGACTGCCAAGAGAACTAACAGGTCTGTCCTGGAGAGGGTGAAGCCAAGCTATTCCATGATGGCAAGGATTTTGTGGCCCCATCTCACATACTTTGGGCATTTCTCCAGAAGGAACCAGTCCTTGGATAAGGACATCATGCTTGGAAGGGTAGAGACACAGTGCAGAAGACCCTGGAGAAAAAGGATTGACCCAGTAACTGGGGTAATGAGGATAGGTGAGTCAGAGAAAATGAGATTGGCCTAGGACAGAGAAGCATTCAGAACTATTATGCACAGGGTCATTATAAGTCATAGGTGACTCACTGATATCTAACAGCAACAATTGTTTCACAAAAACCGAGGCCAAATTGCTTTAATTATATTTAAATTTTAAATTTTTTATTAGCTTTTTTAAATAAGAAATAGACTTTTAGTATACCCTTTAGAATTTCAATTGTAAAACAATGATATTTAGTTTTTTAAAAAATATTGGTTATTATAAATAAATTATCACACAAGTTAAGCATAATTTTGTAACATGCGGTTTCAGATTGTTCATAAGTAGTTGTACTGCCAACCCAAAGGCAAAAAGTTTGAATTCACCAGCGGCTCTGCTGTAGAAAGGGTGGGAATTTTCTCTCTGCAATTAAAGCCTCTAAATAATCTGGAAATCTGGAGGGTCAGATATGAATTGATTCCTACTTGGAAACAATGACTATGAATTAAAAAAAAAATAATTCAAACTCTTTACTGCTAACTCTAATCTAACTTCTTTGGGTTTCCAAGGCTGTGATTCATAAGGAAGGAGATTGCCAACTTTCTCTGAGATGTGTGGCCTTGGGTTACCAGAACAATTTCCTATGAAGTAGACCACCAGGACTTCCCCATAAAAATCTACTTCCTTTGTTCAAACACAGTGATTTCAATTCATTTATTAGTTGCTTATGAACATTTTCTGACACAGATTTCTTTAAGATACAGGTTAAAATAGCAATGAAATATCTCAAGTCAAGAAATTATTTCCATTTGTCCTAGCACTAAAAGTGAGAATATCCAATACATTTCTATTTCATAAAAATATCATTACGTATGAATATATTTAACTTTTCTAATTATGTCTCAATACTTAGAATGAAAAGGTCTTCTAATATAATAAAATATACAATAATAAATATAATAAAAAGTTTTCTAATAGTTGCAATTTTATTTTATTCATTCTAAATGCTTATTTTATGCATATTTGGTCAGTTAACTGCAAGAGATTAATATTTTTCCCAATTCCCAAAAAAATAGACAATCTAAAAGAAAGTAAAAATTAACAAACTATATCATTAATATTAATGTAAGTTAAATCTTCCTGAATATTATTTTAAAATACCTATGTCTAGAGAGCAGAAAACAAGACATAGGGGAACAGGGCTCTTGAAAGTCTCTCTGAAAAGGCAAGAGGGAGTGAGAACAGCACAGCCCCTTATCATCCCAGAACAGAAAGCAGATAAAAAGCCCTTAGCCCAGCCCCATGGGCCTCTTGAGCCACAGCAGCAACAAGAGTTTTATTTATTATTTGTTGACCTACAGAGTCATAGTTTTGGTATTGAGAATGAGATTTTTAAGTGAAATAAGCTGGAGAGTGAGGGAAGCAAAGAATATCTCATAATACAAGCCCAAGTTTAGTCCAGGAGTCCCAAGACACGATTCCTCAATTAGTCCAGGCTCTGTTAAGCAACACAGATTTAAGAAGCCTCAATCAGCCAGCAAAGTTTACCTTAGAGCAGTTATATATCAGATTCTCCTTAATTATCCAGCAAGTGCAGCAAAATCCATAACTGTGGCCTTTATGTCAGGTCTAATATGGTTCACCTTGCCACAGCTGTGCCAGTCTCTCCACTACCATCACCACCAGGTCTCACCACCAGAATCTCACCACCAGGGTCTTGCTTTCACCAAGGTCATGTTCTGTTCTTCCTTAAGCCTTGCTCTCTCCAACCCTTGCTGCTAGAAGTCTTGTGACTTAGTGTGGGAAACACTCTCTTATTTTAGTCCCACAGCTTTTTTAATTTGCAAAACCATCTGTCTTCAGTTAAGATAGCTAGAGACCAGAGGAGACTACCTATAACAGCTTAAAAGAAAAGCCGACTTTTAGACTAACACTGCAGGCTAGAACAGTACATTAATAGGAAACATCTAGAAATTTATGCTGGATTCCAATGTAGCCATGGAAAGAGGGATATAATTGTTGATGTCAGAGTGATCTTAGCTAAAAGCAAAGAATGCCAAAAAGGTTTTATTGACTATACAAGGCATTTGAGTATGTATGATGATTAATTATGGATAACACTGAGAAGAATGGGGGTCCCAAAACACTTAACTGTGTTTATGAGAAACTGGTACCTGGTTAGTAGTGCAAATTCTTATCCATTAAGCCAACAGAGCTCACAATAAACCAAGATGCTGTGTCCAAACAGAAAGGTGGGAGTGGGGATGTGCGGGGTGGGGGTGGGGATTGTGTACCAATGAAGGAGTTTTTCTTTTGCTTTTCAAGGAGAGGAGTGATCTGGGGG
>NW_006399904.1:3435011-3443552 GCF_000299155.1 Elephantulus edwardii | reverse complement strand
CTGTTCAATCTGTATGCTGAGCAAATCATTCAAGAAGTTGGTCTATAAGAAGAAGAATGTGGCATAAATTAAAGGAAGACTCATCGACAACCTGGGTTATGCAGATGAAAGAACTCTGCTTGCTGAAAGTGAAGAAGGCATAAAATATTTGCTACAAATGTTCAAAGAGTGTAGCTTTCAATAAGGATTATTTCAACATGAAGAAAACAAGTATCTTCAACACTGAACCTATAGGTAACATTATAGTAGATAGACAAAAGATCTAGTTTCTCAAAGATTCTGTTTTAATTGAATATATAGTTAACATATGTAATGGTTGCTATAAGTTATCATCCATTGAGTGGCATATAATAATAATTTTGTCATAGAGAGCTCTAATGGTATAATTTGTAGTTGGGCTATTAAAAAAAGATCAAGCGTGCCTGGTGGTTCAAAATAATCAGCAATTCTTCAGTAGAAAGATGAACTATCTCTTTTCATGTGATATATGGGCAAAAAAATCCCACAAGGGTGTCAGGTATGTATGGCGGGCTTTTGATTTCTACTAGAAGGCAATGAGTTGAGTTTAATTGCTTCATAATACTTCCAGACACCACTAACTATAAATTATATTCTCAACTGTATTTCTTACTCATATTTAAGCAGCATATTCCCCTATCCTGTATCTAAGAATTATGAGGGTATTTTCTATTCAACTTTTACATCTGTTATTGGTCTAAAAATAGATTTCTTTGTTCTACCTATAAATAGATTATAACTTCATCCCTTTTAGGTATTTTCATTCTGTAACATGACCCCAGCAATATTAGTTTTCAATAAGAAAGGATGGAAAAGCCAAGGACTTGTAAGTTAGAGAAGTTTTACAGTACATAATATCACCCGAGGGACAAGGAACACACAGTTATTTTCTTGAGGTTCTTATCTCAATGAATGCAATTGGTTACCCTATTGATATGTTCTTTATCTATTTCTTTGTATATTCACGTTTCTTTCAGATCACCTGCTAGCCTATGTCATTTTGAAGGTAAAATAAAATCCTTCCAAGAGTACAAGTGCTCACTCTAAGGCGGCTTTTCTCTTCTTTGTATGTATAAGCTTTCACAAAAGATCAGTTCTGTACACACTAGCTCTGGCTGTGTGGCAGCATTCACAGACTGTGTTCTGCTCCACATACCTTCTTATCCAGAAGTCAGGGTAAAATAGTAGCCCTGACCTAGTAGATGCCATTTTACATCATGACGTGCAAATCTCAAGACACAGGAAAAGTAAGGCTGGATAAGCAGAAACCCACAGTGTTGTTCATAGTTTCTGGTCAGATATAGAAAAATCAGACTAATAATAATCTACTGGCCCAGCCTAAAGGGAGAGATTTCTTCTCAAAATGGAGACACTTCATAATATAATGAGTTGTTGTTGTTGTTAAGTGCCATCGAGTTGCTTGTGATTATTAACAACCATGTACAACAGCCCTAAACCTTACTATGCCTGTGCCAAATGCACTGTCTCCTACACACCCACCCCAATTACCCCAGTCACTAAATCAATCCATCTCTTAAAGGGTCTTCCCTTTCCATGCTGTCCCTCCACTCTCCCAAGCATGATGTCCCTTTCCTAGGACCAGTCCCTCCTTACAACATGTCCAAAGTATGTTATATGAAGCCTCAGAATCCTTGCCTCCAAGGAGCAGCCCAGTTTAGCTCACTTCAGGATGAATCTGTTTGTTTTCTTATCAATCCATCGTACACTCAATACTCTTTTCCAGCACCAGAGCTGAAAGGCATCAATTTTCTTACTATCCTCCCTAGTCATTTTCCAACTCTCTGATGCATAACAAGAGATTGCAAAGACCATGGCCTGTATCAGACGCACCTTAGTTTCCAGAGTGGCACCATTGCTCTTCAGTACTTTGGAGAGGTCCAGATGAATGGACAATGAGTGGAGTCTCTTATTCCTTTGTATGGACAGGTGTATAGAAGTGAGTGATAAAAATCATTATCCACATTTTGTTACATTGATTGATACATGCTGAGTGCTGGTAGAAAAATATTGAACCTAAAATGTATGCCTTAATACTGACCATATAATGTCGGACCATAGAATGTCATTTAATATCCTTCTGTTATTAATAAAAATATCTAATCTACCTATTTTTGGAAATACATGACTAAATTAAATTTTTCTTATAAAAACTAATTGTAAGCTGTCATAAGTTTAGGAAATACAAATTAGTAAACTGTTGCATATAAATCCAATTCTAGCAACTCGCAAGTATTTCCCACTTGAGTCAAGACCCTGTAGATTGCCTTTAACCATATTTGAGCAAATGAAGTGGCTCGTAGGATCTTAGCCATTTCCCCACGTTAGGAGCTATTTAAAATATTGCACATTTTAAATTAAACATTTGATAGTTTGAGAACTGTGCAAGAGTTCTTTTAAATGTTCTCTATATTCATTTTTTCTAGCCTTTATGTTTTTGACCTGCTGTCTATCTAATTGAGGGGGTCTGGTTGAGACAGTTTTTGCTATTAATCCAATGATTGTGTGTTTCTGGAAATTCTATTTCACCATCAGATCCATAGGAGAAAGATGAGCAAATTCTTCCCAGTGTAGCGTTGAAAATGTGATAGTGTGTTTCTCACTCAGAACTGACTGGCTAGTAGTAAATGAGTCATTGAGCTTTATTTGATGAATAGGGACATTTTCCTGGGATACATTTGTACATTACTATAGGTATGTCTTGGAAAGGGTGAAACCAAGTTTCTCCTTGGAGGCTAGGCTTTTGAAGCTCTATATCACATATTTTGGACACATGGCCAGGAGGGACCAGTTTTTGGAGAAGGACATCATGCTTGGAAGGGCAGAGGGACAGTGTAGGAGAGGAAGACCTTAGCTGGAGCAATGAGGTTAGGTGTGTTGGAGTTAGTGAGACTAGTTCAGGATAGACCTATTGTCCATAGTGTTGCTATGAATCACAGGCGACTCAAAACATAAAAACAGCATCTATTACATTTTGTTTTGTTTTAGTAAGATACTTCTCAAAAATACATGCATTTAGTGATAATGAGGCTTTTTTAAGTATAAATAAGATAGAATACCTTCTTTTATTCATACAAGCCATGCAACGCTGAGGTATATTTCATCCCATGTTTACAGTCACATAAAATTAAACGTTAATTTCTGTGAAGAGCATATGTGTTTACAATTTCTTTTTAAAATTTGTATTTATTTTAAATTTTACATGGGTTTGCATGCAAAGTTTTTATACATCATATTTCACACTCTCCTTCATTCACATTTTATTACATTCTCATTCATATTGTGTTATAAAATCATTCTATCTTTCTATCAGTTGTGGTAGGATAAAATGATGATGTCCCATTTTCTTGAAGTTGTTATATCAACTTCTCATTAATTCTGTGGTAATGTTTTAGACATAATTTTACAAATGCAATTTGATATTCAAAGCACAAAATTAGTGTCCTTGGAAAAGAGTGCATCAGGAAACAAACAATGATTGTGTTTAGTTATAATCAACTGACTGAAATAGAACTTAGAACATTTTATATGCTACCAGAATTTACAGAAAAGACCTTGGCAATTAACTCAATTTATTTCAGAAAAAGCAAGAGAACACATTCCTTTACTATGTCTTTAATAAAGATATTAATAGTATTATATTTGTATTTCACATTTACAGCAAATTATAGTTATCATTAAGTCAATTCTTATTTATGTATCTTTCACTTATGAATTGAAAGGTTATTTCATGATTAAAAATCTTGTTGGCAGATAAGGAAGAAACAGATCATGGAATAGTATATTTATAGGCATTTTGAGCAAAATATGAAGGTGATTTATGTTACTTTGACATTAATTTTTCTGGCCATAACTGAGAGGGGAAATGGAGTTCGCTACTTCTGTATAAGATCCAGCTTTTCAAAAATCATTCTACAATATAAAGGGATGACATACTTAGGAAACTGTTTTGATTGGTTTTGCCTAAATGCACACTAAACAGAAATTGTTACAAAATATAGTACTTAATGCCATTGGGGCATTAAGGGATATTAGGAAGAGTGGAAGAAGAGTGCAAAGCTCTTAAATTCTTCTATTTTTATTAGAGTGTTGTTATTTTGCACGAAAACTAGTAACTCAAAGGAATGCCTCAGTAAGCAACCATTAGTATAAATTTTGGATTTATTGCCTACCAAGTAATCTCAGCCTAGACCTCACCTTTATTAATTTTAGACTTAAAGTAAAAAGGAATCAATTTTTGTATTCTTACCCTAAAACTAGAGTGTGTGTATGGTTAAGCCATTTTATAAAATTAGTTCAGAAACCCTCTAAAACCTGAACATAGAAATCCTATTCATTCAGCTATTCTACTGCTATGGATATATTCAAAGATCAGAACTAAGACAGAAATGGAGATATTTATTTCTGTGTTCATAGCAGCATTATTAATAAATAATTGCAATAAAATGAAAACAACAACAACAAATGAACCCAAATGCCCCATAACAAATAAATGATTTGAAAAATTGTCGTACATTTGTACAATGGAATGCTATGTAGTACCAGAGAACAATGATTTCATAAGATACTATTTAAATTTGGAAAAACTAGAGACCATTATGCTAAGTGAAATATCTCAGTCACCTAAAGAAAGATTTTCATAAGGCCATTATTGTGATAGTAGAAGGATAACTGAGAGAGATATTTACAAATGTTTAAAAAGAGAGGAAAAAAGGGAAGGATAGCTGAAGTTGATGGGTAGAGGGGGAAATGTTCATTGGAAACTTGAAAAGACAGTGATAATAGGCATAGAGCAATGGTAATTATATAAAATCTAATGCATATGAATTCTTATATAAAACATAAAGTACATGTAAAAAACAAAATTTAGATAAAGTATTATATGTGAACCAGTAGAGGCAACACGGAGGGCCAAAACAAAGTATTATAATGAAAAGTGCAGAAAGCTGGAGTCTGAAAATCAGAATGGCCAAACTCACTTAGCATTTCTTAATCTGAAGGAACTAAAAAACAAGCTCAAACCTCAAGTTGCAATACTTTAGGATGCTATGGGCAGAATATTGAATGATACAAGAAGCATTAATTAAAGATGGAAGGAGTATACAGATTCAATGTACCAAAAAGAATTGACTGACAGAAGAATTTACAAAAAAAAAAACCCCAACTCATGATCAAGAAGCAACGGTGATGAAGGAAGAAGTTCAGGCTGCTCTGAAGGAACTGGCCAAAAAACAAAGCCCCAGGAATTGATGAAATACTGATTGATGTATTTCAGCAAACAGATGCTGCCCAGGATGTGCTCAACACGTTGTGCCAAGAAATATGGAGGACAACTAACTGGCAACTACTGGAATAGATATATATTTATACCTGTTTCAAAAACTAGTGACCAGACAGAGTGTAGAAATTATTGTACAATATCACTCATATCACACACAAGTAGAATCTTGCTGAAGATTATTCAGAAATGACTGTAACAGTACATTGACAGAAAACTACTAGAGGAGGTTTAGAAGAGGTCGTGCCACTAGAGACATTATTGTCAATGTCAGATGAATCTTGGCATAAAACAAAGAGTACCAGAGGGATATCTATCTGTGTTTCACTGGCCATGCAAATGACATTTGACTATGTGGATCACAACAAATTCTGGTTAACCTTGATGAGAATGGGAATCTCAGAACACTTGATTGTACTTATAAGAAACCTTACTTAGGAAACAGTCCTCAGAAAAAAACCAAACACTACAAACACTACAAGCTTCAAAGTCAGGAAGGCAGTGCATCATGGATATGTCTTGTCTCCAAAGCTTTTCAATTTATATGCAGAACAAATCATTCAGGAGGCTGGACTTTATGAGGAGGAACATGACATTAGGATTGGAGGAAGACTCATCAAAAAACTGTTATGTGACTGCTAGAACCTTGCTTGCTGAAACTGAGGGGGACTTGCCGCTCTTCCTGCATAAAGGTAAGGACTATGGTATTCAATATACCATATATACAATATAAGAACACAAAGATTCTGACCACTGGGTAAATTGGCAGCAGCATTATGGATGGAGAAGTTGTTAACAATTACAGCTTGCTTAGCTCCACAATCAAAATTCTTGGCACCAGCAGTCAGAAAATAAAAAGAAGAATTGCACTGGGGAAATCTGCTGTTAGAGACTGCTCCAGAGTACTGAGAAGCAATAATATAAATCTAGAGACTAAGGTGTGCCTGATCCAGTCCATGATCTTTGAGGCCACCAGGTGCTCTGTGGGAGAAGGACGTGCAATCTCCTCCTGTGTAATTAACTTCCTCTGAAAACCAGCCTGAGAGTCAGCTATTGGTTAGTTCAAACTCTACAGTAAAGGGGCAACAACAATATATTGACTCTAGTAAAAGTCCTCTTCAAAATATAGATAGCTGCTTAATAAGATGGGATAAGTGGAATTCTTTCTGTGTAAAACTCAACCTATTTCTATAATTAAGAAAAATAAATCGTGCTTTCTAGTTCCATTCATGTTTCAGTTAATAGAAACTAAGTAAGAATCCCACAACACACATTAATGGTTGCTGTTACCATACATAAATATTTTAGAGCAAGTTTGTAGAGTGACTTCATAGTAGAACTGGCTATGATTTAGATTATTTAATATAGAAAACAAAAGAGGGCTCTTTTTAACATTTTAAAATTTTCTTCTGACTTTCTTGGCATATGCACTATAACTGAAAAGTCATACTTGTCACTTCAGGGTTTTTTTATGTAATCACAGGTAATTAATCAAAGATTGTCCATAAGACAAAAAGCTTGAAGGTTAAGGCCTGATGGTGGTGATTTGCATGGTTATTTAAGTCCTTACATAACAGGTTATCATGCACATGTTATGTCTAATGACCTTTTGCATTTAAACATTTAAGTTTCTTTAAGAGGTTTCAGTTTAGAATAATAATCATAATTCAAATAGAAAGTACAACTCTGCACTATTTTTGAACAATGTGAGTAAAGAATAAATAAAATAGGAGTGATATCAGTCTTCCAAACACTGATCTAAACTACAACTTACATTGAAAAAACCAATAGTGAGTGTCATTATTAAGGTTCAGTAAGTAAGGTGAAAAGGGGAGAATTATCCTTAACTTATGTTTTAAAGTCTTACTAAATATTTTTTAATTGTTATTACAGAGACATTTCCAGAAAAATAAAATATCCTTGGTTTGATTCCTTAATGACTGAACATATTTTTATCTTTCACTTTCCACTCTTCCTCACATTTTTAAGCAGATAAAATATGCTTGAATTTATGTATTGACATGTATATATGTTATATATGCCCAGATAATTTAGCTGCCTCCTTACCTTACATGCCTCTGAAAATGCACCAGACGGTCAGCAATGGGTTGATTCCGATTCTGTGGAATACAACAACAACTTCTTACATTTTTTGTTTCAAGACATCATAGCATTTTTTACTCCTAGTTTCTTAAAGCTGAGTGAATTGGCACAGGATTATATTTTAAATTGTCCATAATGAATGAGACAAACTCAGAAATTATTTTATTATCCTTGAAATAGTAAAAAATAAAAGAGGAATATTGATGAGACTCGACGGCACTTAACAACATAGAGAGAGCTCAGTTGGCCTAGTGGACAATACTACTAAGCCAGAGGTGAATGATTTTAATCTGCCGCCCTAAGGCCTGGTTTTAACTGTTTTGGTCAGACATTCTTCTAAGTGGTATAGCCCTGGTCTGTGCATTTACTGTACAGAGGTAACTCGTGGTTTCTGGGATGCTGAACACTGTAAAACTGATGTATCAAATGTGATAATGGTTACCTATGGTGGACAGTGTTTGGTGGAGCTCCCCAGTTAAAACAAGCTTGGAAGCAGGAGTGGCATGTACTTCTGAAATAATTTGCCTCCAGAAACTCTATTAATTTGGAGAAATGAGGAAAGTTATACAAGTGTTCAGGTCTTTCATTCCTAGAGTTGCCTACTACAAATGACACTTAACAATAAAAACAACAAGTTAATAGCTATCTATTTCTTAAAAACAGAGTCCTTACTTATTTTCAATATTTCTCATGTTTTACCAACATACTTTTTAACTTAATTAAGCATATTTATTTTCTTTTAATCATTGAGTAATTGCTTTCAGTGAAAATCTGTAACAATGAAAAAATATTCCCTTTCCACACAATTACACAGACACTAAGGAGTGTTTAAAAAAATTGAGATTTAACTTTTTCATAGAAAAATTAAATAAGGCACAGAAAACTAGTAGAGTTCATTACATAAAAGTAATTATATTCTGTAAAAAAAGTTACTTATAATTATAGTGCTCATTGCTAGAACATACCCAATTTTAGTACCTCTCCCATTTTACAAAGATTATCTGACTACTTTTGTGTATTTCTCACTAGATTATAAGCTTTCTGAGGTCAAAAGAAGACATATATTTATCTTTATAGCTTTAATTTAAATTAAAGTGAATAAGAAGTAAAAATATACAATTTTT
>NW_006399904.1:3425017-3433503 GCF_000299155.1 Elephantulus edwardii | reverse complement strand
TGTATTTTTAGAGATTTAAAGTCTATAATTTAGATGAAAATCAGTTAAATAATTAAAAAATATTAAGTTTGGATGTGAATCTAGATAATATATTTTAAACTGCTTAGGTCTATTATATGAGAAGACCTTCTCTTCATTCTGGACACAACTATTTAAAATATCAACTCTCTCTAATGTGTTTGTTTCTGTTATGTGTCATTGAGTCGCTTGCGACTCATAGCAACCCTCTATACAATCACCTTGCTCTATCCTGTGTTAACTTACTGTCTCTGACACATCTACCCATCACTTGAGTGACTGAATCAATCCATCTCATCAAGGGTCTTCCTTTCTTGTCCTGTCCCTCCACCATCCCAAGCATAAAGTCTTCTAGGAGCATCCTGGTTTCACCCTCTCTAGGACAAACCTTTTTGTTCTTCCAGCAGACCATGGTATATTCAGTACTCTTCTCCAGCACCACAGCTCAAAGGTATCAATTCTCCTTCTGTCATCCCTAGGCATTGTCCAGCTTTCTGATCCATAGCAAGTAATTACAAAGACTATGACCTGGATCAGGTGTACTTTAGTCTCTATGCTCATACAATTACTCTTCAGTTCCCTGGACAGGTGCCTGACAACCGACTTTCCTAATGCAATTTATCTTGTCATTTTTTGGGTGATGGTACCAAGAGTGTTGATTGTGGAGCCAAGCAAACTAAAGTTGTTAACAATTTCAATCTCTTCACCGTCTATCATGATGCTGCCAATTGGCCCAGTGGTGAGAATCTTTGTTTTCATGATGTTGAGCTTCAATCTATAAATAAGGCTGCAGTATTTGACCTTCTTCAGCAAGTGCTTCAGATCCTCCTAGTTTTAGAAAACAGGATTGTTTCGTCTGCATAATGCAGATTGTTGATGAGTCGTCCTGGTCCAGACACCACATTTCTCCTCATAGAGCCACCCTCTTGGATAATCTCTTTTGTATATAGATTGAAAAGGTATGGAAACAGGATGTATCCCTGGCATACACTCTTCCCAGTTTTGAACCATGCAGTGTTTTCTTGCTCTGCTCTGATGACTGCCTACTGGTTCAAATGTAAGTATTTCATAAGCACAATAAAGTGTTTTGGAATTCCTATTCTTCTCAGAGTCACCCACAGTTTTTTGTCATCCAGTCAAATGCTTTTGCATAGTCAATGTAACACAGATAGACATTCCTCTGGAACTCTCTGCTTTCAGACAAGATCTATCTAACATTAGCTATGATATCCCTGCATACACATCAACATATAAATTGATAAATATTCATTTAGATATATTTGTTTAAATTAAGAAACAAAGGCAATAGAATTTTATATTATAATGATTATGAAAATCATAATTCATGCATTACGCACAAGCTAGAAAAAACCTATCATTTTATAAATATCAGTTATTGATTAATTCTTTTAAAATTATTTTCTCTTTAAAGAACTATGTTTAAAACCAAACTTTATAGTCAACATCTAGATCAAACAGGGAAAACAGCAATTATAACTAAAGATTAACAAAGACAATGATGATGTTTACATATAGTACAGTACCAACTTCAAAGTCAATTCTTAAATATATTTTTTAAAAGGAAAATTGTATACTTTATTGGGTAGGAAAATTTCTACCGTTAAGGAAGAATAAATACACTCTTCCTTGTGCATAAAGTATTATAGATTTTAACACTGTTGCTGTTGTTATGTGTCATCTAGTGACCTGCCACTTATAGTGACCCTGTATGCAACAGCTCTGAAGCCAGCTCTGTTCTTAGCCAGTCTCACTGACTCCACCTCACCTACCCACATTGCCTCAGTTACTGTGTCAATCCTTCTCATCCAGGATCTTCCTCTCCTGTGTTGTCCCTCAACCCTTCCAAGCATGATGTTCTTCTCAAAGGACTGGCCCCCCGCAAAAAAAAAAAAAAAAAAAAAACAACAAAGAACTGGTCCTTCATGGCTATGTGCCCAAATTATGTGAGACACAGCTTCAAAATCCTAGCCTCCAGGGAGAAAGTTTCTTTACCCTCTTCAAGACAGACCTATTTGTTTACTTGGCAGTCCATGTCATATTCAGAATTCTTCTCCAGCACCACAACTCAAAGAAAGGCATCAATTCTTCTTTCATCCTTAGCCATTGTCTACCTCTCCTTCAGAGTGTTAGACAATGCATAGAAAGTAATTGTAAAATCTGTGACCTGGATCAGTGTCACCTTAGTCTTTAGACTGACATCATTGTTTCTCAATACTCTAGAGAGTTCCCCGAAAGCATACTTTTTCCAGTGCATTTAAACTTTTGATTTCCTGACTGAGGGCCCAAGAGTGTTCATTGTGTCGTTAACAACCTCAGTATCTTCTCCATCTATTATGATGCTGCCAATTTACCCAGTGGTGAGAATCTTCTTGATTTTGAGCTTCAATCCATAATGAAGACTACAGTCATGACCTTCTGCAGGAAGTGCTTCAGGTCCTCCTCATTTTCAGCAATCAAGGTGTATCATCTGCATAGCATCGGTTGTTTATGAGTCTTCCTCCAATCCTGATGCCACATTTTTCCTCATAATACCAATATCTTGAATGATTTGTTCTGCATATAGATTGAAAAGGTATGGAGACAGGACTCATCCTTTTCTGGTTTTGAAACATGCAATATTTCTTTTTTCTGTTGTGAAGACTGCTGCCTCATCTGGTGATAGGTTTAAAATGAACACAATCAAGTGTTCTAGGGTTCCCATGTTCCTCAAGATTAGCCACAATATATTGTATTGTGATCCAAACAATCAAATACCTTTGTATTCTCAATGAAAAACAAACAGACATTCCTATGTTACTCTTTGTTTTCTGCCAAGATCCATCTGAGTATGGCAATAATGTTTCCAGTGGCACCATCTCTTCTAAACCCAGCTGGTAGTTCACTGTCTAGTAATGTTTCTGTTGTTTTTCTATAATCTTCAGCAGGATCTTGCTTGTGTGTTAGTGGTGATATTGTCCAATAATTTCCACACTCTGTTGGGTCAGCTATTTTTTTAAATTGGAGTAAATATGGATCTCTTCCAGTCAGTTGTCCTCCATATTTCTGGCATAACCTGGTAAGCATGTCCAAGGCAGCATCTATTCATTGAAATATGTCAACTGGTATCCCATCAATTCCTGGAGTCTTATTCTTTTTGCCAGTTCCTTCAAACCAGCCCAAACTTCCTCCTTCCTCACCATTGCCTCTTGATTATATTGTGTTTCTTGAAATTCTTCTGTGTCTGTCAGTACTTTTTGGTCCTTTAATGCTTCCTGGAACATTCAGTATTCTGCCCATAACATCTTTAAGTTTTGCAACTCATGGCTTGAATTTTTTTCAGATCCTTCAACTTAATTATTATAATTGTCAAAGCTTTATTATTCATTTAGATAGAAATATAAACTGGTCTCTTAAGGAAGACATTCAGATGGCCAAGAGTCATGTGAGGAAATGTTCAAAATCACTGACAATCACAGAGATGCAAACCAACGCAACAATGAAATGCCACCTCATTCCAGCACACAAGCAAAGTTCAGCAAAACATCAAACAATAAATGTTGGAAACAACGCAGTGAGATTGGAACTCTTATGCACTGTTGGTGGGATTGTAAATGTTACGAATTCTATGGAAAGCTGTTTGACATTTCCTCAAAAACTGAAAGAGAACTCTCATACGGCCCATTTATTCCACTGCTAAGGATATATCCTAAGGGAATAAAAGGAAAGACATAATTGGACATTTGTACCTCTATGTTTATAGCAGAATTATTCACAATAGAAAACAAAAGGAAGTAGCCCAAATGACCACCAATAAACTAATAGATTGAACAATTTTGGTATTCACACAAGGTAATACTATGCAGCATGAAGGAGCTATCATTCTGTAAAATACTGTATAACTTGGGAGAGGTTAGCAACATATTGCTGAGTGAAATATCTCAGTCACATAAGGACAAATAGGAGGATACCTGAGTAAAATATGTCTAAATGTTCAGAAGAAAAAGGAGAGAAGAGGGGATTGCAAAAAATATGGGAAGTAGAAAAAAATCAAAAGCAGAGGTTAGTGGGTAGAGAGGAGTTGAATAAATGGGAAAGATTAAATGAGGCTAGAAAAGATGGGATGGTAATGGTCATACAGCAATAGTCATTCTATACCATATAATGTGTGTGAATGATTGTGTAAAACAAAGTATTTTATACATATAAAACACAGTGTACATAAATGATTATAGGCAAACCAATTAAAAAATATAATCACTCTAGGCGAGAGGCACCTGGGAAGATAAGCCGGAATCTGTTTCTAAAAAGTTGCGATCTTATGGAGTTGGTCAAGTTTGGATGCCTGAGATGTTATGAATTTGAATCTACTTGATAAAAGTAACATTAGTATCTCTTTTGTTTTTTATTAATTTTAATGAAAGTTTACAGAGATTTAGGGCTTCTAGTCATTCATTGTCTTACTTTTCTCCCTGCCTAACCCCTTCCCCCCAATTCACTTTTCTCGTCGATGAGTAAAAGAAAAGACTCTTTCATTGCTATGCAATCCCTCCCCCCAAGTCCACTGCACTGTGCAGCCTTCATTCTGGACTCCTGACATGACAATAATACCTAATCACATATCCCTTTTAAACAGTTATCTCCCTCATCTGTTGCAATGCATTATATATGATTCTTCCCCTTCTTCTCTGTCTTCCCTAAACCATTTTGTGACTGAGATATTCCAGTCAGCATAATGTCCTTTAGGGTAATCCACTTAGCTTAATATTTCATGAGTTCCTTGTTTTTCAGTGCTGCATAGTATTCCATTGTGTGGATATACCAGAGCTTCTCTATCCATTCATTTGTTGATGGACACTTGGGTTGTTTCCAGCTCTTTGCAATTGCAAACAAAGTCACAATAAACATGGGTGTGCATATATCTGCTTGGGTAACAGTTATGATTTCTAATAGTACCTCTTTTTTAGAGTGGTTCTAGGAAACCTTCCCTTTGGAGTCTTTTCAAAATTAACTTTGAAATAGCTGCCTTTCTTTTGTACTTTTCACAGTCTAATTCACCACCATAAATAACTATGCCATGATTTCTTTTCCTCTCTCTCTCTCAAAGGAATCTCCATTATTCCTAATTTCCTCATTCATGAAACAAATATGTGTTACAACTGAAAACTGCCATTAATCATTTCATTTATAATAGTGCACATAGAAATAAAATTGATGGAGAGGCTCAAGCAGTCTTTAGATTAGACAAGTAAGAATAGCTACATTGAAAGATTTGTGTTGTATGGTGAAGGTAACGGAAAAATGTGGAGTGTCTGAATTTGAGGTAAAGTAAGTTGTTCAGTTACAGTAATGACAGTATAAACAATGTGAAGTTAAAGGTGATTTGCATAGTTCAAAATAATTTTATATGATACATTCAAAGTTTTGTGCAGTAGAGTGTAGGATTATCTGTGTGGACATTTAAGTATCCAAATTTGAAAAGGCTCCTGGAAAAGACTTCAGAAAATAACCAGCAGTGGAAAATAATAGAAGAGTTATATTTGGGCAGCTTTTAGTTAGAAAAAAGTGCAAATTTCAAGAAGCAGCACTGAGGAAAATACACCTATACATTTCTAGAGAAAGCCTACAGTGGATATAGGTAAAACATAAACTGAGAAATCCATCGTTGATGTGAGTAGTCTAGAAAAATTCTTGTATTTATAGATTTGAACAGTCTATCCAGGCTTTCCATTGCTTCTAAGAATATCATAGGCATATAATAAAAGTTTTGACTGGATGTATGGATGGGTAAATGCAACGATTAACAGATTAACAAATTAATAAAATGAATATATAGAGAAAAGGAAAATAAAATTATCAAATTAAAGAGATTACCTCTACCTTTGGAATTGCAGTTTGTATATTCTTCTCATTTTTTTGTAATCTCTCTTCTGTCTCAGAATTAAAAAGAATAGCCAACTTAAATACTTTTGAGTACTTTTTAGTTCTGATGTGCTGTAGAATACTTTAGCAATTAATTAATAGTAATCTTTTACTGTGGCAAAATATGTAGTAATAGAATATATTTTAAATGTGACCTCTAGTAAAGCCATAAAAATAGCAATATCAGTGTTTATAGTTCTGAGCTTTTTAATTGGTTCCCACAACAAATCACACTTCATACTCAACACCACAATTTATTGTCTTGTTATGTTTTCTTTGGCATATAATAAAAAAAACATTCAGTCACTGAAAATAATACACAATCTCAATATTCAAATCACCACCATGCTGGGACTAATAATCAGTCCTATTCAGTACAATAGATGTTGTTATTGTTATGTGCCTTCAAGTTGCCTGTGACTCATAATAAGCCTATGTTCAAAAGCTCTGAACCCTGCTCTATCCTGTGACAATCTTATTGTCATTGACACACCTACCCCAATTACCTCAGTAACTGAATCAATCCATCTTATCGAGGATCTTCTTCTCCTGCACTGTCCTTCCACCCTCCCAAGCATGACATCCCTCTTCAAAGACTGGTCCCTCCATGCAACATGTCAAAAGTATGTCAGATGAAGCTTCAGAATCCTTGCCTCCAAGGAGCAGCTTGGTTTAACCCTCTCCCAGGAGAACGTGTTCATTCTCTTAGTGGTCCATGGTATTTTCAATACTCATACATTAGATATTTATCTATTATTATGGAGATCCAATTAAATATTATATATATATATAATCTGTCCTTTAAAAGCCTATTATTCTTTGTAGGGACAAAAGCCTATTATTCTTTGTAGGGACAATAGAAGTCAAGTAAAAATACATGCAAGAATGTTGTGTGGCAAACTACACATTTTTACACATGTTGATTTAATAATACCTTTATTATATTAACTCTTGGTTCCTTTATATGAGTTTGTTCGGACTTAATAGCTGACCCCTATTGGGTTTCTGAGGCTGTAAATCACACAGAATGAGATTGCCCATCTTTGTTCGTGGAACTGCAGGTGGGCTTGAACCATCAGAACGATGAGACCTTTGGTCTAGTAGTATCATTCTCTATGAACTGTATCACCATAGATCTGTGTTAAATGGGCAGCCAACCTAAATATGGGATCTAAAATTGAAATGAGACCCTTGAAAGTTCAAATATTTAATCTCTGAACTATCTGTAAGTTTGTTGGTTTGAACCTACCCAGAATCACCTCAAAAGACAGGCCTGATGCTCAGTATTAAAAAGGTCTCAGCTTTGAAAACTTACAGAGCAGTGCTGGTTTATACAGAAAGTGTCCCATGCATCAGAACTAACTCAGTCATAACTCGCAATGGCAATAACAAAGTTCGAAGGATTAGTTCATATCAGCATCCACCTCCTAAACAACATGCCTCTGGAAACTCTGTGAACTTTGATAAATATTGATAGTTATAGAAAGGCTTGAGGACTTGTTCATAGGGTTACTATGAATCGTGCTTGACTCAAAGACAGTCACAACAAAAACTAGATTTTTCAGACACTTGCACAGAACCTTTCTTAGCATATAGCCTTTTTCTGCAAAAAAGGAAATATTCTAGGGAAGATTAAAATGTATCCTCAATGTGAGAAATCTCTGGCACATTTGGTCACCAATGAACACATACATTATAATAATATTTAAGTAAGGATTTGTAGAGCTTTAAGTATTTTTTATCATAAAAATAATAAAATTAAGTTTCTAATGTTTGCATTTTATTGGGATATAAAGTGTGACTATGTATAAATTTTGCATGCTACAAATAATCATTTATGGAGTATTTATAATTGGAAATTAAACCAAGATTCTAAAAGTGTTCTCCTTTATTTTCCGTTCTACTAAATGACCATTCTCCCATGCTGAAGGATAATCCTATTGAGATGAAACATAGGGCCTAAATTAATAATTAGCACCCAAATCATTACACTATTTTTTATCACAACTACAGCAATCTTTAGCAATGCTGAAGCAGCATTTAATTAATTTGCTATGTACATGTTAAAAGGAGTGACTATAAATGGAAAAATCATATTAAAGCTTGTGTTCCTGAAGAAATTCTATTAACCTTGCTTCTCAGCAAGAAAAACATAGCAGGTTGTTTACTGCCCATTTGCATTCACTTGCAGTGAACATTTTTTCTCTCCAATATCGTGAAAGTTGTAATGAAACTAAAGGTTGAACAGATGAATTGAATACAATATCTAAGGACAAAGTAACACCTATGCTTTTAAAACTTGGGCAGGGAGAAAAGTGCGGCAATGAATGAATGGAAATCCAAAACCTCTGTAAATGTTTATTAAAATTAAAAATAAGAAAAAAACCCCACTTCTCCAGGAAATTTAGAACAGTATTTTTTCTAATCTTTTTGTGAATATCACAGGCAAACTAGAAAAATCGAATGCATTAAAAAGGATCACAGCAGACATTCCAATGAACATACTGTTTAGTATTATAAGTTTACAATAACATAATTGATAATAAATT
>NW_006399904.1:3408845-3420577 GCF_000299155.1 Elephantulus edwardii | reverse complement strand
AGATGAATCAGGTAACATCACAACAGACCCAACTAAAAAAATGTAAATTCTTAATGATACTATTGCTTTCCACCAGTGTAAGAGATCTGTCAAGAAAATGAATATTACAAAAAGTATGTATAAATGGTCATAGGATAGTCAATATGATTTGTAAATTTTTATTTAATTTTTTTTAAAAAAATGTATTGTAATTATCTACAAAACAGACAAGCAAACAGACAAACAAAAAATAGTACAACGTTTCCATTTGGACAACAGGGGCCTCCTTCTCCTGTCAGAGTCATCATCTATCTCGACACATCAACAGCTGAATTTTATAATCATTCCTTCATAATACTTCTCAGAATTATCTGTCTTATCTCATCCTTCCCACAAATCACTCTGCCACTAATTTTTCTCATGTGCGTTATTACAAAAGTGTTTTGAAACTACTACATCTCTGATAAGAATTCAGTAATGTCAGTATTTTTAAAGGAATTTCTAAGACATTGTTTCACTGCTATAAAACTGTAAAACTTTCAAAAAAATGATCAAAGTAAAAATAAAAGCATCTCAATCTGACATCCTCTAGTGATAGTTTGACCTTGCTGTACAGTCATTTCCCTGGGAAACTTAAATTTGATCAAGTCTCTGAGAGACTTTTGTAAGAATCGTCTTTGACTCCTTTGTTCTATCACTAGATTACAACGCCCAGTCTTTCTAAGACTTACAGGACCTTTATATCACACCTTACCTTTGCCTTGCTTTTTCCATATGTTCCTAATGATATTTTCCTCCAATCCATTCTCTACCCAGAGAAATTTTATTCACACGTCAAGTTCTGACTCAGCAATTTCTCTGTGAATTTCTAATGACCTACTGAATAATCACTGAAGCTGAAGTAATCACTTCTGGATTCTCACTGCACTTTGAATTTATATGTTGTTACTTTTCCTGGTGAACACTTCTTACCTCTTGCTTGTTTTTAGTAAGCCAATCAAAACACCAAATTCATGTCTGCCTAGATGATAGCAACTCATGGCCACCCTCCTTCAGATTTCCAGGGCATATGTCTCTACTGGAAGAGATTTCCTCCCTTTCTCTGGCTGGCAGATCGAAACTCCTAGCCATTCAGCTAGCCTCTAAGATAAACAAAGATTGAAATCTATTTCTGAGTCAGTTGATACTCTGAACTCATAGTTCCCCACTATGTGGTTTCCAAAGCAGTGATTCATTACAGAAAGAAAATACCCATCTTTCTTTCAGTTGTGCAGCTGGTGTAATTGACCTTTCTGTTAGCAACTTCACATTTAATGCCACCAAAGTTCTATTCTCATACAAAGTATTAATATTTTAATAGAAGCCACATACTAAAATGACATAATCAGAGTTTTACTAGTCTGAAAATTATTAACAATCTACTTCTAAATATTGACTACCCTCTTGACATTTTTTTGACAACTAAAAGCAAAAAAATATTTATCTTGCTATATATTTTCCCCTCAAACTTGCAATTAAATTTAGAAGTCAAATAATCATTACTTCTGCCATTAAATATTACTTACAGGAATTGGATACCATATATTTATACAAATAATAAGAATGTTAGGTATTTCTTCCTAACTTTACCCAATGCAACTCCGTTATATATGTTAACTCTTTTTTCTAATTTGTTCTCATTTTTCTATAAATATAATTAATATAATTCACTTATGAAAATAAGAGATGTGGCAAAAAACAAAAAACATATTATTTATTTAAGAATATAGTATATCTTTTTTTACAGTAACGTGAATACACATGCCTAATTGTAGAGTGAATGTATTTGTTAAAAAATGAACAATAAGGGGAGCTCTGGTGGCCTAGTGGCAAGAAGCTGCACTGCAATCCCAGAAGAGCACCGTTCGAATCCAAGAGATGCTCTGCTGGGAAAGGAGGGACAATCTCCTCCTGTACCAGTCAGATCTGATTTGATGGTACATGCACACACACAAATAATAAAACTAAAAAAATTTAAAAAATGGATAATAGACTAGCAATCAATGACATAATTAATCCTTATATTACAAAGTCATTACTAATATATTACTATGAACATTATAACCTGAGGAGTGAGTGGTAATTTGTTCTTCACTTGTTCTTTGCAAAATACTGATAAGCAGACACTTTATCATCTTTAATTATTTAATTTTTTAATATTGGGAAAAAAATTTATTGCTGATGTGTTCTAAGCAAACACACACTTTCAGAATAATAAAACATTACATTAATTGGCTGCCTTAGGGAAAAATCACCAATAAGATATTATTTCATTTAAAAAAATTCATAAAATAAGAACTACTACTTTAACAATAAAAATTCAGTTCATTAATTTTTTAAAATATAGGAAAATTTATTTAGTCATATCATCACAATGGGAATATAGATACTGTAAAAAGAGCAAAGACTACATAGAGATGGCCAAAGCTGACCTTTATCAGCATCACAGAAGGGAATTGTCCCATCCAAAGCATCAATAACACAAAAACAATTGCTATGAGGTCAAACATGTTCTCAATGCTTTCACACCACTTTCTACTTGTCTCAAAACCAATCTTACTGTTTTCTGGGTCAAAAATCCAGCTCACAGACAATACATATTTATATTGGGAAAGTAAAAGGGTTATAAAACAGATTAATTACAGAATATAGTCAAGACAGATCCTGAAATATACACATAGGCTATCTACCATCCCACGGGGGGACTGTCCACCCTCACAATCTACAAGGGGTTTGGCTAGTATCACCAATGAATTGAAGAGCTAGTTGCAGAGATAGACTTCTTCCTCCAACCGAAAAGATGAAATCCTTCTCCAAGGCAGTTAAGAGAGATGTCTCCCAACCCAATGAAACAAATTTCAGTCATTCTTCAGGATGGTAGTAGCATCAGGATAGCTGACCTAGAGAACTGATGTGAAATGGGACTTTGGGAGAGTGGTGGGAGGAACACCAATATTGGCAGTACTGAGAACTTTGTTGGACAATTTCGTTTAAAGCCAATATTGACAAGGTTGAAAATTTGGGAATGCCACAAGGTTTAAGGCTGGGGTGCCTGTGCGCACATTTTGAGAGCTATCTAGACTGTATTCTGTTATTAATATTTTTTTGAGAAAATGTATACTTTATTTGGTATCAACAGGTTTGAATATATTCTTTTTTAAAAAATTTTTCATTCAGTCATTGTTACACATTTTCCTCTTGTCCCTCATCCCCCTGCCCCAATTCACTATTAAGCTTAATTAGAACCTTTGACTCCTCCAATATGGTTCTCTGTGGTCTGTGAGCCATTATATTGTATCATATCATATATCATATATCATATATCATATATCATATATCATATATCATATATCATATGTCAATCATATGTCAATCATATGTCAATCATATATCAATCATATATCATATCATATATCATATCATATATTGGAGCCAGCAAAGCAGTAATTTTGGTGTTGAAATGAGTAGGAAAAGACATGGGAGCATGGGGAACAAGTCTGACCTCATGGGAATTGGTGTTGTGTTATTGGTGCTGTGGAGATGATTCCCCGCTGTGAATTTCATAAAGGTCAGATATCGTGCTCCTCATGTGACCATTGCTCTTTTTTACACTAACATAATTAAAAGCATTGTCATGGAGTCAGTCCCAAGTCACAAAAATGCTCCATTAAGTTTCTCTGGCTCTAAATTTTTATGGAAGGAAATTGCCCAATTTTCTCCCTTAGAGTGACTACTGAATTGGAACTGCCAACATTTTGGCTAGAAGCTCAGTTCATTAGACCAGAGAAGAGTGCTGAACAGACCATGGACTGCCAAAAGAACAAATAAATCTTAGGGGAGGTTAAAACAGGATTCTTCTTAGATCCAAGAATGGTTAAAGTTGGTCTCATATTTTGGACATTTTATAATCCATGGACATGTGTCAGGAGAGCTAGTCATTGGAAAAATACATAATGCTTGAAAAGTGAAGGGTCAGCAAAAGAGCAAAAGACTCTCAATGACATAGATTAACATAGTAATTGCAATATGGCCTTGAACGTGGTGGAGATTGTGAGGACAGCCCAACATAGGATACAATTTCAATCTGTTTAGTGTCGCTATGTCACTATGAGTCTTAGTTGATTTGATGACATCTAACAATGACAACAACCAAAAAAAAGTTCAAACTTATTGCCTGTGAATCATAACTGAGTCATAGCTTACCCTCCATTAGGTTTCTGTAATGTTGTAAATCACAGTGGAGATGTCCTATCTTTCTTTTACAAAGCTGTTGGAATATTCAAACTACTAGATAAGAGCTAATTTTGGTCAGCAGTGCTGCTCCCGGGAATGCACCACTAGAGACACATGGAACAAGGTTAAACCTTCAGCTGTTAATTGCTTTGAACAACCAACCTAACTCTGAAGAAGAAAATAACTTGGAGATTTTTGTATAGCCTAGGAAAGTCTGTAAGTAGTTACTGTGGTTTTGTAATATAGGGTCACTATGTGTCAGAATCAACTCAATGGAGATAATAATATATATTGATAACATGTATATGTGAATTTTTGTAAAAAATAAGAAGTACCTTCTATTTCCTTTAATAAAAAATTGTTTCATCCAGTGAAAGAAAACACAAACTATATTCCTGTGGAAAGAAGTAGGCATCTGGAAATGCTTATTTAACTTGAGTGAAGCCATTCTCTCTATTTTACAAGTATCATAGACAGCTAAAGGAAGGAATAAATCAATCTTAGACACATTTTAACCATGATGCTCTCAGAATTGATGGGGATGAGGCTTCAACCAACTTGTCTTGGACAATTCATCAAAAAAGACCAATAGCTATAAAAGGAAATATTGTTTGATACCTTCAACTACAACTTATAGCAATTGTATGAACAGCAGACTTTAGCCTTGCCCTATCCTGCAGCATCCTCATGCTCTTTGTGGTGTTCAAGCCCACTATAGTAGTCAATGTGTCACATCCTTTCACGGAGTGTCTTCCTCTAAATGAAGAAAGACCTTCGTTTCCACTCTTCCTTATGCTCCAATAAAGAACATAGGGACTTATCAGGTGGCAAGAGAGACCCTCTGTGAAAATAATTAACACAACAGCTAAAATAATGGACTCAAATACAACAATAATCATGAAAGTAGTGCAGGGCCAGAAAGTATTCCATTTTCTTGCACATACTAACTGACTCATAGATTGGGTTGTTGAGGCTGTCATCCCACTGTGAGAAATAGCCTACCTTTCTTCTGAGGAGCTCCTGGGGATTTGACAAGCCAGAGAAATATGGCCTTCAAGCTATCAATGCAAATACATATAGACAAAGCGACCAGAGGAAAGATAATATTAGCGTAACACAAAATCTATTGAAGTTGCTTGGAACTGATGCAATCCAGAAAGACTTAATGAAATTTTAATTTGACTTTGGAAGTGCATACATTTTGTAAGGGCAAGGAGAAAGAACTCCTTATATGCTAGAGTTCGATGTTATTGTTGTTAGGTGACATCACGTGAACACCAGCACCTATTATAAAATTTGTTATTTACTATAGGAAGTATATTTGTGGGATTAATAAATAAGCATTTATCATATGGATTGTGATTCCGCCCCCCCTTGGGGCAGGACTTATATTTTACTTAAAATTTTCCAGTGCAAAATGCCCTTGGTAGTTAAACACCATCAAGTCAACTACAACTCTTAGTGACCCTGAAAGAACAGTTTGCAAGTTTACCCCATATTCCACCATTATCACAATCTCTATCATGTTCAAGCTCATTGTTGTAGTCACTGTAAATTCATCTATTTGAGAGTTTTCCTCTCTTTCACCTAGCTTCATCTTTCCCAAGGATTTTCTTATGATTGGCTTCATTCGACAGCAGTCCAAAAGTATATGAGATGGAGTTTCACCAAACTTGTCTCCATGGAGCACTCTGGTTCCACTTCCTCCAAGACAGATTTGCTTGTTCTTTGTCAACCCATGGTGTATTCAATATATATATAAGATAGGTTTATTCAGTTTTTCTCTTCCTCTCATGGAGCAGATGGTCAAATCAAATCCTGTATGTTTGGGCTCATAGTAAAATTCCTATTTATTTATTATTAAATTAGGAACTTGAAAAATAAATTGCACAGTAAGTGTTGTTGTTGGTATTGTTGTGTGACATCAAGTCAACTACAACTGAAAGTAACCCTACAAAGAAAGTGTTCTGAACCTTGCTCTATCCCCTGACATACTCACCATCTATCGATGTCTGTTGTTACTGTCAGTGTGTCAATCCAACTTGTTGGGAGGCTTCTTCTCTCTGACCCTCCACCCTTGTCAGGATCATGTCCTTTTCCAAGACTGACCGTCCTGGCAACATGTTCAAAGTATGTGAGGTAATGTTGTACCATATTTGTCTTTAAGGAGCACTCTAGTTACACTCCCTTCAAGACAGACTTGTGTGTTCTTTTTGGCAGTCCATAGTGTATTCAATATTGTTCCCCAACCACATAAATAAGAAGTACCAGTTCTTATGTTATTCTTATTTATTGTCTAACTTTCAGATGCATAGGTAGCAATTGACAAGATCATGGCTTGAATCAGATGTAATTGAGTCTTTAAACTAGCGTCATCTTTAGCACTTTGAAAAGATCCCTGACAGCTGATTTTCCCAGTGAAATGTATAGTTTAATTACTTGACTGCTGCTATATGAGTTTTTATTGGGGCCCAAATGAAGTTGCCTTGTTGAAATGTCATATTTTATCTTTCTAGTGTGATGTTGTTTACTGATCCAGTGGTGAGGATTTTTATTTTCTTGATGTTGAGATGTAATTACTATTAAAGATCATCTTTGACCTTCTGCAATAAGCACTTGAAGTTCTCTTCATTTTCTGGTTGTGTCATCTATATAATAAAGTTTTTATTTCTTTTTTGTTTTATGTGTTTTTTTCACTAATTTATTTACAAAATTCTAAAACCATTTGGAACAAATTCTTTCAATTTCCCTCACGTCCTCCCCCCATCAAATCGTACAGCCCAATGATTAATCCCCTCTTCAATCTGTAGATCCACACTACTCTGCTTCCAGCTTCTCTCACCCTCCTGGGTCCTTATACTCATTCTACGATACGGTCTTATGCAATATTTATACTCGTGGGACTGAGTTAGTTCACTCAACATAATGTTATCCGGTCCCTCCCAAGTTAGGGAATAATTTAGAAAGTAATTGCTCCTACGTGCTGCATAGTATTCTATTGTGTGAGTGTACCATAATTGCTCAACTCAATTGTTTGTAGTTGGACATTTGGGCTGTTTCCATGTTATTAAGATGGTGAATAATGCTGCTATAAGCATTGGTTACAAATCTCAATTTTTGCCTCAGTTCTCATATTCTCAGGGTGAATTCCAAGTAGTGGAAAATCTGGGTCGTATGGAATTTCTATGTTCAACTTTTTGAGGAAGTGTCAGCCTGCCTTCCAGAATGGTCGCACCATTTTATAATCCCATCCACAATGTATAAGAGTTCCTTCCTCACCACATCCTCTCCAACGTCTATTACATGCTTCCCTGTTAAACTTTGCCACTCTTACTGGAGTAAGATAGTATCTCATTGTGGTTTTGATTTACATCTCTCTTATTGCCAGTGGTTTGGAGCATTTTTTCATGTGTCTATTTGCCATTCGAATATCTTCTTCTGTGAAAATGCTTTCCATGTCTTTTGTCTACTTTGTAATTGGGTTATCAGTCTCTTTCTTGTGGAGGCCCAAGAGTATTCTGTAAACTTTTGTTACAGGACTCTTGTCTGAGAAGGTATTACCAAATGTTTGTTCCCAGTCTGTATAATACAAGTTTTTAATGAGTCTTCCTCAAAGTCTGATGTTATGTTCTACTTCAGAGAGTTCAGCTCCTTGGTATATTTGTTCAGCATACAGATTTAATAAGCAGAGAGAAAGAGACAACCCTGACACATACTTTTCCTGACTTTAAAAACCATGCAGTGTTCCATTGTTTTGATTGAACAACAGCTTCCTGGTCTAGATATTAGTAAGCACAGTTAAGTGTTCCAGAACTTCCATTCTTCTAATGTTATTCATAATTTGTTATCATCTACTGTCAGATGTTTGCACACAATAAACACAGATAATCATCTTTATTTTATTCTCTCTTTTCAGCCAAAAACTATCTGACATCAGCAATGATCTCTCATTCCATGGCTTCCTCTGATTCAAGCTTGACTCTCTGGAAATTACCTGTTGATGTGCTGTGGCATGTTTTTGTATAATCTTTAGCAGGATTTACTTGTTTGCTATATTAGAATTTTATTCACTATTTTCCACATTCTTAGATCACCTTCTTATTTATTTATTTGAAATGGAATAAAACATGGGCCTCTTCCTCTCAGTTGAAGTTTCCTACTGTAGGTTAGTGAGTTAAGCCTTCATCTATTTGTTAAAATATGTCTGTTCGTATTCCATCATTTCTTTGGGCCTTATTTTTTTGTCAGTAGTTTCAGTACAACTTGAATTTTTTTCCTTCATTACCATTGATTCATGAATATATGCTGCTTTGTAAAATGATTCATTGTGGACCAATTTTTTTTCACATAGTGACTATATTCCTTTCAGTTCTTTAGATGCTTCCTGCATTCTTCAATTTCATAAACTCTTTCAGTATTGTATCTCAAGAATTTAACTTGTTCTTCAATTTTTTTTAAATTTGATAAATGCCAAGCATATTCTTCCCTCTTGATTTTCTAACTCCCACTCTTTGGGGTTTTTCTTTCATTTGTTTTACTTTTATTTTATTTTTACTTTACTATTCATTTTAATGAAAATTTACAGAGACTTTGGATTTCCATTCACTCATTGTTGTGCTTTTCTCTCTGCCCACCCCTCCCCCAAATTTGTTCTTCTTGTTGAAAAGTAAAAGAAAAATTATACAGTCCTTCCCTCCAAGTCCACTCTACTATGCAGCCTTCGTTCTGGACTCCTGTCATGACATTCATACCTAAACACATATTCCTTTTAAACAGTTTTCTTCCTCAGCTGTTTCAATGCAGTCTACATTATTTATCCTTCTTTCTCTTTGCATACTTTATTGTAATACTTTGTTTTATCCTCTCAATTTGCCCTTCAAAATTTCCTATTAATCTCTTACTTCAGCATGTTCCCTTTGCTTTGTATGTTGAAGTACAAGTTCCAGTGTCATTTATGATATTCACTTTGATGTTTTCTTTCTTTCCTATATTTACCTGTTTCTTTCTTCACCGATAATATCCTTGATGTTATCCCACAATTTATGTGTGTTTGCATCTGTGTGTGTATACACATACACGTATTTAGCAACTGATTTAAATTTGTGAAATTGTAGAGGCTGAAAAGTCACAAATCTATGTATCAGGAGTCAAGCCAGAGGCTTCTTTTGACATTTTGGTTTTAGACATTGATGAACCCAAATTGGAGGAAGTCGGACAATCATTTCCTAGCTCATATTCCACAAGCTGAAGTTTAGAAGATAACAGGTTACAGTTTCCAGATCAAAAGAGTTTTACCAAATCATATTAATATATTAGATATAGACCACACTCCCAAAGAGAGTGTCAGAGCAACTGATTGGCTGCTCACATTAGGTTATGAAAAGGAAAATGATTGTATGTTATCTGCTAAATCAGGGATCACATCCTAGCAAACCTTGACACAACATTTAGCTAAAAGTCCATTTTTTGTCAAGTATCTTTACAAAAGTTAAGAGATCTGAGGGAAACACTATAAGAAATAAAGTGAGAAAAGGCATTCTTGACCAAGTGACTCTGACTTTGAAACATTTAAGAGAACATTTGATTACATAAAAGAGAAAAAAACTCCGTTAAAAAAAATTAGAGAAGCTCCAGACTACTAAACATGCTACTATCATAACACTCAGCCTGGTCTCTAACATTGTAAATTTTTGTGGGAGAAAACTGTTCATATTTCTCCTAAGGAGCAGCTAGAAGATTCAACTCATTCACTGTTAAGTTAGCAGCTTAACACCAAGTGCACTACACCACTAAAATAGAGCCTATATTATGTGCCTATTATATAAAAATGCATTATATAATTTTGTAGATATTTTCATAACAATCATAGTGACATCAAAGAAATAAAAATTGCACATTTATCATCTGTCACCATGGAGATGAGTCCACACTGTGTTTGTTGAATTAGCAATTGTAGCTTAAAGCTTTGAAAATTTTACATGCGTAAATCTAAATAATCATCCAGCTAATCCCATGGGGCAGAGATTTTAATTATAACTGTACTGTGTGAATAAAACATGTGTAATGTACATGAAATAAAATTGGATCATTTAATGTATTAATACTTAATATCTGTATAGATTTTAATATCATTCAAATTACAGTGTACATAGTTATAAATTGACATTTATTTCAAGAGTCAATTTTTTAAGTGTTAAATTTTGGAAAATGATCAGCCTTCCAATTATGCTAATAATTAAAAGCAATTATTTTTGTATTGTGGTTGTTACAGTTATGTCCCATTGAGTTGTATCTGACCCATAACTGACCTTCCAGTTGATTTTCATTGGCAGTAAATCATGTGGGAGTAGATTGCATACCATTCTTCTGTGAAGCAGCTGTTGGATTCTAACCATGTACCTCTTGATTGACAGTGAAAATCCTTACCACTAGGCCACCAGGGCACCCTTATTTTTCTGTACTTTCTTTTATTAATTTTAAAATATATCCCTGACTGGTGAAGATAGCATACTCACTAGAAATGAAAGATTGGGGGTCAAATTGATAATTTAGAAATCTATTTTAAAAAGTTATCTTAAGGAGTACAATCGTAAATTCCACAGTCACTGTTGCTTTGTGTTTATTTAATGTTTGAACCAGTTACTAATTGCATAGTGATCCAGTCTCCCCCACCTCCTGTCATTAAAAATCAAATGTGGGCTATGTTTCTTAGCAGAGAGTGGGAGAGGGAGAGTCACTGATAAAAACATATGTACTGAAATCTATTCCTTTCTTAGCAAGCTAAGGGTTGTGAGGGGAAAGCAGTAACAATATAGTGAGAAAATCCTGCTTTAGAATAGAGATTCCTGACATTTTATTGAAAGAAGTTGTCAGGTGCTATTGAATCAAGTACAAGTCATAGAGACCCTGTGAAAAACAGATCTGACCTCAGTCCTCTTCTGTGCCACCTTCATCATCTCTGACATACTTTAGCTCATTAATGCAGTGACTGTCAGTCCTTCTGGTTGAGTGTCTTCTTATCTTTTATTGACCCTTCATCTTTACAAGAATGTCCCTTTTCAAGATGGATAGTGGTTAAGTTCAGGGTGTAACAGGGAATATAACAAAGAGAGAATTTTCATGCAAAGCCTTATAGCAAGAGGATGGTTTGGGCTTTATGGAACTGAAAAGGTTCTTGTAGCTCAGAAGGTGAAGTAACAAGTTAAAAAATGGGTTTGGAAAGTTATAAAGAGGATCAGTATACAGGGTTTGAATCCATAAGTTTACTTAGTTTATATTCTAAATGTATTAAGATAATAAATGTATTGGGATGTTGTTGTTGTTGTTATGTGCCATCGAGTAGTTTCCGACTCATAGCGACCCTATGCACAACAGCTCTAAACCCTGCTCTATCCTGCACCAACCGCACCGCCTCTGACACACCCATCCCGATTACCCCAGTCACCGAATCAATCCATCTCATAGAGGGTCTTCCCCTCTTG